>NC_041384.1:442736439-442773154 GCF_002162155.2 Triticum dicoccoides
CCGGTTGGCATTGACCGGACGATCCGTGCGGTTGAAGGTGACCGGCCCTAGCTTATATTGTGGGACGGCGAGTTCCGTTGAGCCGCCATACTTAAGGGTGTATATCTTGTCCAAGTGGGCCATTTTGGGTGGTATTTACCACATTCACCGATTGAGTATGCGGGGGGGGGGGGGATTTCTTTTGCCCTCCTGTGTTCGGAAATATGGGATCTTCGTCGCTATCGTCGCTTTGAGACCCCTCTTCGTGTTTGGCGTCTGCCCTGCCGGCTTGTTTGAAGACCCAACATTCTCTGTTGGTATGGGTGGCTGGCGTTTCTGGGGTGCCATGAATTTGGGATTGGCAAGCGAGTATGCAGTCCAGACTGGATGGACCCGGATTTGTATTTTTGGGCGGCCCTTTCCGCTGACCGGGCTTTGAGACCCTGAACCCGGCATTAACTGTCGTATTATTGGTTTTATCACCATACTTGCGGCGCTTGTGTTTGTTGCATCGTGGTTTGCCGTTGGCATCTTTGTTATCCGGAGTGCCCCGATTCCTGGATGTGTTGTTGCTGCGAGCCAGCCAGCTATCCTCGCCCGCGCAAAAGCGGGTCATGAGTGTCGTGAGGGCTGCCATAGACTTTGCCTTCTCTTGGCCGAGGTGCCGGGCGAGCCACTCGTCGCGGATGTTATGCTTGAATGCCGCAAGGCCTCTGCATCCGGACGATCAACAATTTGGTTTTTCTTTGTTAGGAATCGTGTCTAGAATTGCCTAGCCGATTCCCCAGGGTGCTGAGTTATATGGCTCAAGTCATCAGCATCCGGTGGTCGCACATAACTACCCTGGAAGTTATCAAGGAATGCGTCTTCCAAATCCTCCCAACTGCTGACGGAGTCTGCTGGCAAGCTATTCAGCCAATGCCGAGCTGGTCCTTTGAGTTTTAGTGGGAGGTACTTGATGCCATGTAGATCATCACCGCGAGCCATGTGGATGTGAAGGAGGAAATCCTCGATCCATACAGTGGGATCTGTTGTACCATCGTACGATTTGATATTTACGGGTTTAAAACCCTCCGGGAATGCATGATCCATAACTTCATCAGTGAAGCATAGGGGGTGTGCGGCGCCTCTATGCCGGGCTATGTCACGACGCAGTTCATATGAGTCTTGTCTGCTGTATTCGGCCCGGCCGGATTTTCTTTTGGTGTATCCGGTGTGACGATCATTGTCCTGTGTTGGCGCGCGTGCCCGTGACCCGTATATTGACCTTGCAAGTTTTGCCTTACTGTCCAATACGTATCGCAGGTCCCGTGTGTTGCCCCGGGCCTTGGTATATTTAACTAAGTGGCGGCGGGGTGCAGGCTGAACTTCAGGCTGAGACGCCTCCCTGAATCGGCCACGCAGTGGCCAGTCAGCCGCATCGTACACTAGTGAATGAGGTTTCAATGCTTCCTCCTCGAGGTGAGGTAGCAACCTCTGTTTTGGGTAACTCTTGGAGGGGCGCTTGAGTTCGTATTCCTCGGCCGCAAGGCCATCTGTCTGCTAGCAAGTCTTGATCAGCTTGAAGCTGTTGCTGCTTTTTCTTTAGGCTATTTACTATGGCCATAAGCCGGCGCTTGAAGCGCTCCTTCTCAACAGGGTCCTCAGGCACGATAAATTCTTCGTCGCCGAGGCTCGCCTCGAATTCGGAGAGAGGCATGTAATTGTCCTCCTTCGGTTCTCCATCTGTTGCCTGCTCTGGAGGGCTAGCTTGTTCATCCTCCAGCTCTACATCGTGCTGGAGGGGATTGTGGTTGTCTCCGGGCACTATTCGGGCACTATCCGGACATAGAGCGGCGCCGTTGACGTCGGCGCTTGGGTTGCTTCTTGGAGGGGTCATCCTCCGCTGTCTCATCGCCATTGCCTTCTTTAGGGGTGTCCACCATGTATATGTCGTATGATGAGGTAGTGGTCCAGCGCCCTGTGGGCAGTGGTTCCTGCTCGTCTCCTGCATCGTCGTCCATACCGTTGATGTCTTCGGAATCGAAGTCGAGCATGTCGGTTAAATCATCGACAGTGGCTACTAAGTGGGTGGTGGGTGGGCAGCGAATTTCTTTGTCGTCCGCATCCCATTCTAGCCGGACATAGTTCGGCCAAGATTCTCCTGATAGGGAGAGAGACATTAATGAATTTAACACATCGCCGAAGGGCGAGTGCTGAAAGATATACACGGAGGTGAACTCCATGATCGGCGCCCAGTCGGATTCGACGGGCACGGATGTAAGCGGTCGGAGTCCGTGGCCGGAGGTGAATCCAGTGGTTCGGCGACACGACTCTCGTAAGGGGTGAAGTCAGTATCCAGCTCTATCGCCACTAAGAATGCGGCCTCCATGGCGGGATCTATCCCTCCGCTCTCGGATGGCGTGATTTGCTCCGTATTGACGGTCGGAGTAGTTGCAGATGCGATTTCTTGAATATTGTCCGACGGCAGAGTTACGTCATGCTCGTCGTGACTTTGCGGTGCACCTGACATTGGCTCGAATCGGTCGAAGATCAAATCTCCATGGATGTCGGCAATGTAGTTTAAGTTTCCAAACCTGACCTGATGGCCAGGGCCGTAGCTCTCGATCTGCTCTAGATGGCCAAGCGAATTGGCCCGCAGTGCGAAGCTATAGAATACGAAGATCTGTCCGGGGAGGAAAACCTCACCTTGGACCACATCGTTACCTATGATCGAAGGAGCCATCGAGCCTTACGGTGACGGCACAGTGGAACTCTCAATGAAAGCACCAATGTCGGTGTCAAAACCGAAGGATCTCGGGTAGGGGGTCCCGAACTGTGCGTCTAAGGCGGATGGTAACAGGAGGCAGGGGACACGATGTTTACCCAGGTTCGGGCCCTCTTGATGGAGGTAATACCCTACGTCCTGCTTGATTGTTCTTGATGATATGAGTATTACAAGAGTTGATCCACCACGAGATCGTAGAGGCTAAACCCTAGAAGCTAGCCTATGATATGATTGTATGTTGTCCTACGGACTAAACCCTCCGGTTTATATAGACACCAGAGGGGGATAGGGTTACACAGAGTCGGTTACAAGGGAGGAGATCTACATATCCGTATTGCCTAGCTTGCCTTCCACGCCAAGCAGAGTCCCATCCGGACACGGGACGAAGTATTTAATCTTGTATCTTCATAGTCCAACAGTCCGGCCAAAGGATATAGTCCGGCTGTCCGGAGACCCCCTAATCCAGGACTCCCTCAGTGCCCCCTCCCTCGTATATAAAGGAGGGGAGGAGGAGGCCGGCCGGCCACAAGGGGCGCGCCCAACACTATAAAAAACAATACACTTCCGTGATGATACGTGTTTGTCATAGTAGGTCGCGTTTTTTGTCATGCATGTACATCCATGACGATTTTATGACAGAATCAAGATAGTCATATCGGTGCTGTCGTAGAACTATTCCATGACATTACCAAAATTATCATCATGGAAGTGTCCACTTCCATGATGATAAATCACGCATCACAGAAGTGCTTTCGTCAAGGGTGACCGACACGTGGCATCCACCGTAACAGAATGCTGTTAAGCTATTGGTTCTTGTTTGGATCCGATAACCCGTTGACAGCCCCGACCAATGGGGATTTTCCATGTGTAAAATCATCATTGGCTGGAGGAAACACGTGTCGGCTCACCATTGGGACAGATGTCATCCGCTCATTGGACCGAAGGCGCCTATGATACGGTGACACGTGGCAAGGCCCAACAGAGGCCCATTCCTGTGAAAAGGCCGGCCCGTTTGACTTGGTCAAAAGGTGGCACGCCGGCCCACGGAAAACCTGTTAATGGCCTGTTCGCATATAGCCCATTTACAACCCGCTAACCCAGGGCCCGTTATGCCCTATCCGAATTAGGCCAGTAGCGTCATCTGGGCCGTCCAATATGATTCAACCTGTTTTAACTTCCGGCCCATGTGTGCCCCATGACTTCTTTCGGCCCATATGAGGACCTTTGTAACTCTTGGCCCATTAACGGCCCGTGGTGAAACTGGCCCGTAATGAACAGTGTATCACTTTATACCCATTAATGGCCCGTTATTCCATTGGGCCGTTTCCAGCCCAAGTTATCTTTCGGCCTTCTCAGGGCCCATTGATTCTTGGGCTCATTTGCAGCATTCGGTTACATACGGCCTGTTACTGTCATTTTCTGCTTGTGGGCCAAATTCAGCCCGTCGTTACAGTCGGCCCGTTTGCGGACCGTTAATACGTTGGGCCGTTTTCATGTCAAAAAAACCCGTTGGGCTATTTTCATAGAGTTATCAAATACGGCCTATTAACGACCCGTTATGGTCCATGAATAGTATGGCCCATGATTGGCGAAATGATGATACGCCCCGTAGAAGGCCCATGGATCCTACGGCCTGTATGAGGCCCATGGATAGTACGGCCCGTAGAAGGCCCATGGATCGTATGCCCCGTAGAAGGTCCATGGACCCTACGGCCCGTAGAAGGCCCATGGACCCTAAGGCCCGTATAGAAGGCCGATGGATCCTACGGCCTGCAGGAGGCCCATGGTTACAACAGTCCGTGTGTTGCCATGATTATTTTGGCCTAGTTAACAAAAATAGGCTATTGTGGCCACTAGAAAAAAACAGAAAAAGAACTGCACTGACTACAAGCAAACAACTAAACAAGACAATAAGGAAATAAATAAGCAAGCAATTAACGCTAGCCTATTACCGCTATTACACATATTACATCCACTGGGCATCAAAGTTTGCCACCAGTGCAAATATAGGGAACAAAGCAGCACATTACATACACTGGCCGTCAAAATTGGCCACCAGTGCAAATAAACGCGGCAGCAAAACAAGAGGATAACTGAAACAACTTCAGAAGAGCTCAAGAAATGTTATCCTGGGTATCCACCATGCTGGCAATAAGCTTAGCAAGCTCATTAGCTTTGTCCTGTTTGGCGCTAAAATCCTCCAACACTTGTTGTTGCACCAGAAAGTATGCATCTGAATGCTCTAGGGACTTCCGCAGTCCTTCTGCTTCTTGTCGCATCACAGCTGATCGATGGCTTTCAGCTTGTAGTTGAGACTCAAGAAACCGAAATGATTCAGACAGTGAGTTTGAATAGCTTGTGCAAGCGGTAGTGGCCAGTAACTCGAACACTAAACCAAGACATGACTTTGGGGTTGTCTCGCTGTCTTCAAGATAGTCTTCCTTAGCTGTTTTATCAGCTTTGTTGGAGACCAACAAGGATGTGTCACTATCCTGAACCTTATCTGCATTACTTCCTTTACCATTGCTTAAAGGCACTCTTCCCCAATATTCTGTCAGCATTATGAAAGAAGAAACAAGCGGACACATAACAAGTTTAGCATGTACTAGTATATGAAACTCATTTTGGTGAACCAGTTCATTAGTAAGGTGGACATGATTAAACTACCAAGTCTTCTATTGCCAAGTACTAGTACATAATAAAAGCATCAAACAAACATATATCTATGCCCTATGGTCACTGCATTGTCTTGCCAAATCAAAATAGAGACACGGTTCAAATCATATCAGTTCAAGACAAAGCAGCAGTGAAAGAATACAAAGCGTGGGAAACTACACGGCACGACAAGATTTCAGATGGGTACCATGGGTCTACATGTACAACAACACTATTGGCTCTGTTGTGATGCTAGTAATGTGCATGATATGAAAGTCAACTGTATACACAATTGAAATTGAAATCATCAGAGCTATTGATAAGAGCAAACCTGTTAAAGAAACATGCGTGAACATACCTGCTGTGCCATTGGAGTTTCGATTGGATCCTTCAATTTAAAAATAAGTTTGTGTGAGTAAATATAGTGATACAAGAGCAAAGCAATCATAGTTAAAAAAAGGTGCGCCTAAGCGAGCGCTTAAGCATGCCTAGGCTCTAGGCGTTGGCAAAATGCATTGCGCATAACTATGCATAATCTATGCATAACTGCGCATAAGCATGCGCTTTGGTCAGTAAAGCGCAAGGCGGTGGCAAAACGCACAATTAACGCCTAACGCTTTTTTGAACTATGATAGCAATGGAATCTTAAATTAGAACAGTTGTTCTTCGGGTTTAGGCACTTGTTCTACATGAACAGAGTACAATAAGACACAAGAATATAATACTTAAAAATAGAAAATGAGCTCATAGACCTTACCACATTCTTGGTTCGGGACCAGTACAGAACAAGGCATTCCCAGTCATCGTCCAATAAATGTGTCTCAGGAGAACATAAGGGAATTTGATGAGTTTCTTTGCCGGTGAAGTATGTATTCTTCAGGTAATTCCAATACTGCCACCAAGCATTCTTGAAGAGGTATTATCACAGGTTACCTCATCCTGAGTTTCCAAATCGGTCCTTCTCTATAGAGAAAAATGGGAAAATTTGCTGTATTATAACCATCATGGAGGTAGGATGTATGGGACGAAGCAAAGTAATTGCCATGAATAACATTACTTACACATAACTCCTGGACAAACACCTACAACTGGCATTTTCCTTCATCTTCAGTATAATATTTCCAAGATGGGAAGATACACACATATGATTTAACAACATCAAATGCGATAGATGCTAAACTACGACTAGCTGGTTGTGCTTCCTCCACAGGAATAGGCGTACTAACTGATGGAGTTGGGGTTCGCCGTGATAGTACTGGCCCTTTGGGCACTGGAGCTGCCTTACTAACTTATCTTGTTTGGGAGCTCTGTGGTGGAGATGGTGTTGTGTCAACAGGAACTGGGTTACTATCGGCTGGGGTTAGATTGGGTGAAGCTGGTTCTCTGTCCATTGCAGTAGGGGTAAATCTGCGAGAGTTTGGGTTATGTGTGGTAGGGCTGGTTCTTGTGCATGTACAACCGGGGTGCTATCTCCACCAAGAGGTAGCACTGTTTTATTTGAAGACCGTGTTTTTAGTCCGCTAGATACTGGCATCACCCGCTCCAATTCAAATGGTTGATAAACAGGAAACATAGTTGAATGTACAGACATTGCATGAGAGACAGATGCAATATATAGTGTGGAAAAAAGAGGGCATGAAATAGTTGACATGTATATTGTTTAACTAAAACGGATAACATGACATAATTTCACATATATGATGTCTATCTAAACTGGATAGCATAGCATAACATAATTCAAAGATATGATGAATAAATAAACAGGATCGCATGACATAATTCACCTACATGTTATCTAAGTAATTAGGACCGCATCATTTAATTCACATATGTGATTTATATGCTAAACAGAGGGCATTCGTTATGATGTATGAACTAAGAACATGGTGTTGAATATTGTGTATATGATGTCTAAACTATGCAATGCAAGACACCGTATGCATGATATGAGCAGTATAACCGTGCCAAGTTAGAGCATACACGTCAGTGGGGGAATAGGACTGGTCATCTGTCTCTGAATCCATCTCTGAGGAGCTATCGGGACCGAACAAGAGATCTGCTTCGACAGGCAGCACTGTCTGCTCTGAAGGCCTTGTTTTCACTCCAGATTTTTCCATCTCCCACCCAAATGGCTGATTCACAGGAAGAGTAGTTTAATGTACAAACATTGTCGACAAATGGAAATGTAACGAAGAAAAGGATGGGAAAGATATCATTCGAATATATAATGCCTGGTTAAACAGGATGGCATTGCACATTTCACATATATTATGGCTGGCCAAAAGACATGAGACTGCATAATTCCCATATATGATATAGAAACTAAACAGGTGGCATTATAGAACATGTCTAAACTAAGCAGATGACATATATATGATGTCAAAAGTAGGCACTGCAAGGCAACATATGCATGATATGACTAACATCATCATGCCAAGGTAGAGCAAACACCTTGGGGGTAAATAGGAGTGGTCAGCGGCGACTTAATCCGCCTCAGAACAGATATCTTCCTCTGGATTACAATCTGGAGAGGGGTGGGGAGGGTTTGCCATTGAACCCACCATGGAGCAATGTCTGCATGACATTGTATTGCTGGGCAAAACTCTTCTCTTTTTCTCTACATTTTCAGCATGATTGTGTACAATATCTGACATGCATACGAAAAAAATATGGTGAGATTATGTAAGGAGAGAATGCAGGAATTTAGAGTGATGGTAACAACCAGTGGATTGACGTTTTTCCATCAAACCAAAATAACCCTAATGGATTGATGTGAATGTATAGTAATAAGTGATGCAACAAATGTACAACCTCTTTGCCGTAGCCGTGTCGACCTCAGCATCATTGGGTTGGTCGCTGAAGCAGTTGAGGCAGAGGTGGCTGTCGGAGGTGTGGAGGAAGATCTGAGGAATCTGTAGACGGTGTCCAGGGCACTGCTCTATTGTGATGGATCGTTCTGTCATTGGAGCAGCTCCGGTGAGCCGTAAGACATCAAGGCTGAAGCAGCACAAGACAAACATCGTCAATCTCAAGTGGGATTCTAATAGCATCTCCAATAGATGAAATGGATGTAAAATTAACATCACCAAAAACCACCTGACTGTTGGAAATATGCCCTAGAGGCAATAATAAATTGGTTATTATTATATTTCCTTGTTCATGATAATCGTTTATTATCCATGCTAGAATTGTATTGATAGGAAACTCAGATACATGTGTGGATACATAGACAACACCATGTCCCTAGTAAGCCTCTAGTTGACTAGCTCGTTGATCAATAGATCGTTACGGTTTCCTGACCATGGACATTGGATGTCGTTGATAACGGGATCACATCATTAGGAGAATGATGTGATGGACAAGACCCAATCCTAAGCCTAGCACAAAGATCGTGTAGTTCGTATGCTAAAGCTTTTCTAATGTCAAGTATCATTTCCTTAGACCATGAGATTGTGCAACTCCCGGATACCGTAGGAGTGCTTTGGGTGTGCCAAACGTCACAACGTAAATGGGTGGCTATAAAGGTTCACTACAGGTATCTCCGAAAGTGTCTATTGGGTTGGCACGAATCGAGACTGGGATTTGTCACTCCGTGTAAACGGAGAGGTATCTCTGGGCCCACTCGGTAGGACATCATCATAATGTGCACAATGTGACCAAGGAGTTGATCATGGGATGATGTGTTACAGAACGAGTAAAGAGACTTGCCGGTAACGAGATTGAACAAGGTATCGGGATACTGACGATCGAATCTTGGGCAAGTACAATACCGCTGGACAAAGGGAATTGTATACGGGATTGATTGAATCCTCGACATCGTGGTTCATCCGATGAGAACATCGTGGAACATGTGGGAGCCAATATGGGTATCCATATTCTGCTGTTGGTTATTGGCCAGAGAGTTGTCTCGGTCATGTCTGCATGGTTCCCGAACCCGTAGGGTCTACACACTCAAGGTTCGGTGACGCTAGAGTTGTTATGGGAAATAGTATGTGGTTACTGAAGGTTGTTCGGAGTCCCGGATGAGATCCCGGACATGACTAGGAGCTCCGGAATGGTTCGGAGGTGAAGATCGGTATATTGGACGAAGGGTATTGGAGTCCGGAAGTGTTCCGGGGGTATCAGGCTATGGCTAGCATGACCGAAAGGTGTTTCGGGAGCCCCGGCAAGTGTGGGAGGGCCTCATGGGCCAAAGGGGAAGGGGCAAACCAGCCCACTAAGGGGTGGTGCGCCCCCCACACCCTTTCCCACGTTACTTGGGGGTTGGGGCGCCTCCACCTGGCTTGGGAGGCAAGCCTCCACCTGCTTGGCTTGGGGGGCAAGTCTCCCTAGGATTTTCCCTAGGGAGATCCAATCTGCCTAGCCGCCGCCCCCTAGGGGAAACCCTAGGGCGCCTCCCCCTCTCCCCTTGCCCCTATATATAGTGGAGGGGTGGGAGGGCAGTCGTCACCTCTTCCCTGGCGCAGCCCTCCCTCCTCCTACACCTCCTCCTCCTCCATAGTGCTTGGCGAAGCCCTGCTGGAGAACCACGAGCTCCACAGCCACCATGCCGTCGTGCTGCTAGAGTTCTCCCTCAACTTCTCCTCTCCCCTTGCTGGATCAAGAAGGAGGAGACGTCTCCCAACCGTACGTGTGTTGAACGCGGAGGTGCCGTCCGTTCGGTGCTAGGATCATCGGTGATTTGGATCACGACGAGTACGACTTCATCGACCCCGTTCACTTGAACGCTTCTGCTTAGCGATCTACAAGGGTATGTAGATGCACTCTCCTTCCCCTCGTTGCTAGATTACTCCATAGATTGATCTTGGTGATGCGTAGAATTTTTTTGAATTTCTGCTACGATCCCCAACACTGGTATCAGAGCTAGGTCTATGCGTAGTTTCTATGCACGAGTAGAACACAAAGCAGTTGTGGGCGTCGATATTGTCAATTTACTTGTCGTTACTGGTCTTATCTTGATTCGGCGGCATCGTGGGATGAAGCGGCCCGGATAGACCTCACACGTACTCTTACATGAGACTTGTTCCACCGACTGCATGCACTAGTTGCATAAGGTGGCTAGCGGGTGTCTGTCGCTCCCACTTTAGTCGGATCGGATTCGATGAAAAGGGTCCTTATGAAGGGTAAATAGAAATTGGCATATCACGTTGTGGTTTTCACGTAGGTAAGAAACGTTCTTGCTAGAAACCTATAGCAGCCACGTAAAAACTTGCAACAACAATTAGAGGACGTCTAACTTGTTTTTGCAGCATATGCCTTGTGATGTGATATGGCCAAAAGGATGTGATGAATGATATATGTGATGTATGAGATTGATCATGTTCTTGTAATAGGAATCACGACTTGCATGTCGATGAGTATGACAACCGGCAGGAGCCATAGGAGTTGTCTCAATTTATTTATGACCTGCGTGTCAACATAAACGTCATGTAATTACTTTACTTTATTGCTAAAGCGTTAGCCATAGTAGTAGAAGTAATAGATGATGAGACAACTTCAAGAAGACACGATGATGGAGATCATGATGATGGAGATCATGGTGTCATGCCGGTGACAACGATGATCATGGAGCCCCGAAGATGGAGATCAAAAGGAGCAAAATGATATTGGCCATATCATGTCACTATTTGATTGCATGTGATGTTTATCATGTTTTACATCTTATTTGCTTAGAACGACGGTAGCTTAAATAAGATGATCCCTCGTAATAATTTCAAGAAAGTGTTCCCCCTAACTGTGCGCCGTTGCGAAGGTTCGTTGTTTCGAAGCACCACGTGATGATCGGGTGTGATAGATTCTAACGTTTGAATACAACGGGTGTAAGCCAGATTTACACACGCAATACACTTAGGTTGACTTGACGAGCCTAGCATGTACGGACATGGCCTCGGAACACGGAAGACCGAAAGGTCGAGCATGAGTCGTATAGAAGATATGATCAACATGAAGATGTTCACCGATGTTGACTAGTCCGTCTCACGTGATGATCGGACACGGCCTAGTTGACTCGGATCATGTTTCACTTAGATGACTAGAGGGATGTCTATCTAAGTGGGAGTTCATTAAATAATTTGATTAGATGAACTTAATTATCATGAACATAGTCTAAATTGTCTTTGCAAATATGTTGTAGATAAATAGCTCACGTTGTAGCTCCTTGTTTCAATACGTTCCTAGAGAAAGATTAAGTTGAAAGATATTGTAAGAAATGATGCGTACTAGGTCCGTAGTCCGAGGAGTGTCCTCACTATTACACAAAAGGCTTACGTCTTTGATGCACCGCTCGATGTGCAAACCCCTACAACGTCGTCTGTGGATATTGTCAACACCTGACAGACACATCCTGATGACTACTTGATAGTTTAGTGCACCATACTTTACGGCTTAGAATCGGGATTCCAATGACGTTTTGAACGCCATCGAACATATGAGATGTTCCAAGAGCTGAAATTGGGATTTCAGGCTCATGCCCGTGTTGAGAGGTGTGAGACCTCTGACAAGTTCTTTTGCCAACAAGATGGAGGAGAATAGCTCAGCTAGTGAGCATGTGCTCAGAATGTCTGGGTGCTACAATCACTTAAATCAAGTGGGAGTTAAACTTCCAGATAAGATAGTGATTGATAGAGTTCTCTAGCCACTATCACTAAGCTACTAGATCTTCGTGATGAACTATGACATGCAAGGGATGGAGTTGATCTCGAAGCTGTTCGCGGTGCTTAAGACCGCAAAAGGTAGAAACTAAGAAGGAGCATCAAGTGTTGATGGTTTAACAAGACCACTGGTTTCAAGAAGGGCAAGGGCTAAAAGGGAAACTTCATGGATGGCAAACTAGTTGCCGCTCCAGTGAAGGAACCCAAGGTTGAACCCAAACCCGAGACTGAGTGCTTCTATTGTAAGGGGAACGGTCACTGGTAGCGGAATTACCCCAAATGCATGGTAGATAAGAAGGCTAGCAACTTCAACAAAGTATATACGTGTTATTAATGTGTACCTCACTAGTACTCCTAGTAGCACCTGGGTATTGGATACCGGTTCAGTTACTATTATTGGTGACTTGAAGCAAAAGCTACGGACTGAACGGAGACTGGCTAAGTGCGAGGTGACGATGTGTGTTGGAAGTGTTTCCAAAGTTGATGAGATCACCATCGCACGCTCCATCTGCCTTCGGGATTAGTATTGAACCTAGATAAATGTTATCAGGTGTCTACGTTGAGCATGAATATGATTAGATCATGTTCATTGCAATACGGTCATTCATTTAAGTTAGAGAATAATGGTTATTCTGTTTACATGAATGGTAACTTTCATGGTCATGCACCCTATGTGAATGGTTCATTGAATCTCGGTCGTGGTAATGCACATGTTCACGCCAAAAGATGTAGAGTTAATAATGATAGTACCACTTTCTTGTGGCACTGCCGCTTAGGTCATATTGGCGTAAGATGCATGAAGAAACTCCATGTCGATGGATGTTTGGAGTCACTTGATTTTGAATCACTTGACACATGCGAGCCATGCCTCATGGGCAGGATGACTAAGACTCCGTTTTCAGGTACAATGAAACGGACAAGTGACTTGTTGGAAATCATGCATGCTGATGCGTGTGATCCAATGAGAATTGAAGCGTGCGGTGGATATCGCTATTTTCTCATCTTCACTGACGATTTGGGTAGATATAGATATATCTACTTAATGAAGCACAAGTCTGAAACGTTTGAAAAGTTCAAGCGATTTCAGAGTGAAGTTAAGAATCACCATAACAATAAGATCATGTTCCTACGATCTGATCAAAAGGGGATTTTCTGAGTTATGAGTTTGGCAATCACTTAAGACATTGTGGAATTGTTTCACAGTTGAAGCCACCTGGAACACCACAGGGTAATGGTGTGTGTGGACGTCATAATCGAACCTTATGAGATATGGTGCGATCTATGATGTCTCTTACCGATCTACCGTTTTAATTTTGAGGTTATGCATTAGAGACAGCTGCATTCACTTTAGATAGGACACCATCTAAGTCCGTTGAGATGACATCGTATGAACATTGGTTTGGCAAGAAACCAAAGTTGTCGTTTCTTAATGTTTGGGGCTGCGATGCTTAAGGCTTCAGCCGGAGAAGCTCGAACCCAAAGCGGACAAACACATCTTCATAGGATACCTAAAGGTGACAGTTGGGTATACCTTCTATCTCAGATCCGAGGGCAAATTGTTTGTCGCTAAGAACGGGTCCTTTCTCGAGAAGGAGTTTCTCTCGAAAGAATTGAGTGGGAGGAAGATAGAACTTGATGAGGTTGTCGAACCTTTATTTCAACCAGAGAATGATGCAACATAGAAAGATGTTTTCTGTGGCACCTACGTCCGTTGAATAGGAAGTTAATGATAGTGATCATGAAGCTTTGGATCAAGTTGCTATCGAACCTCGTAGTTCGACAAGGATATGTACTACTCCTAAGTGGTACGGTAATCCTGTCTTAGATATCATGTTGTTAGACAACAATGAACCTACGAGCCATGGAGAAGCGATGGTGGGCCTGTATTCCGACAAATGGTTAGATACCATGAAATCCGAGATAGGATCCATATATCAGAACAAAGTATGGACTTTGGTGGACTTGCCCGATGATCGGCAAGCCATTGAGATAAATGGATCTTCAAGAAGAAGATGGACGTGGGCGGTAATGTTACCGTCTATGAAGCTCGACTTGTGGGAAAGAGTCTTTTCACAAGTTCAAGGAGTTGACTACGATGAGAATTTCTCACCCGTAGCGATGCTTAAGTCCGTCGGAATCATGTTAGCATTAGTTGTATTTTTGGATTATGAAATCTTACAGATGGATGTCAAAACAAGTTTTCTTATCAGTTTCCGTAAGAAAAGTTTGTATGTGATACAATAAAAGGTTTTGTCGATCCTAAGGATGCTAAAAGGTATGCTTGCTCCAGCAATCCTTCTGTGGACTAGAGCAAGCATCTTGGAGTCAGAATACATGCTTTGATGGAGTGATCAAAGCTTTTAGGTTTATACAATGTTTGCTAGAAACTTGTATTTACAAGAAAATGAGTGGTAGCACTACAATATTTCTGATAAGTATATGTGGACGACATATTGTAAGATCCGAAATAATGTAGAATTTCTGGAAAGCATAAACGGTTGTTTGAAGAGTGTTTTTCAAAGGAAGACCTGGATAAAGCTGCTTACAAATTGGGCATCAAGATCTATAGAGATAGATCAAGACGCCTGATGATACTTTCAAAGAACACACACCTTGACATGTTTTTGAAGGAGTTCAAAACAGATCAGTCAAAGAAGGGGTTCTTACCTGAGTTGTATGGTGTGAAGTTGAGTAAGACTCAAAGATTGACCACGGCAGAAGAAAGAGGAAGGACGAAGGTCGTCCCCTATGCTCTTGTCATAGGCTCCATACGGTATGCCATGCTGAGTACCGCACCTGATGTGTGCCTTGCCACATGTCTAGCAAGAAGGTACAAAGGTGATCTAGGACTGGATCACTAGATAGCAGTCAAAATTATCCTTAGAGGAATAAGGAAATGTTTCTCGGTTATGGAGGTGATAAAGAGTTTGACATAAAGAGTTACGTCGATGCAAGCTTAACACCTATCCGGATAGCTCTGAGTAGAGATACCGGATACGTACAATGGAGCAATAATTTGGAATAGCTCCAAGTGGAACGTGGTAGCAGCATCTACGATATAAAGTTTTGCGAAATACATAGGGATCTGAATATGGCAAGACCCGTTGACTACAACCTCTCTCACAAGCATAACATGATCAAATCCAGAACTGTTTGAGTGTTTATCACATAGTGATGTGAACTAGATCATTGAGTCTAGTAGACTCTTGGATGTTGGTCACATGGCGATGTGACCTGTGAGTGTTAATCACATGGTGATGTGAACTAGATTATTGACTCTAGTGCACGTGGGAGACTGTTGGAAATATGCCCTAGAGGCAATAATAAATTGGTTATTATTATATTTCCTTGTTCATGATAATCATTTATTATCCATGCTAGAATTGTATTGATAGGAAACTCAGATACATGTGTGGATACATAGACAACACCATGTCCCTAGTAAGCCTCTAGTTGACTAGCTCGTTGATCAATAGATGGTTATGGTTTCCTGACCATGGACATTGGATGTCGTTGATAACGGGATCACGTCATTAGGAGAATGATGTGATGGACAAGACCCAATCCTAAGCCTAGCACAAAGACCCTGTAGTTCGTATGCTAAAGCTTTTCTAATGTCAAGTATCATTTCGTTAGACCATGAGATTGGGCAACTCCCGGATACCGTAGGAGTGCTTTGGGTGTGCCAAATGTCACAACGTAACTGGGTGGCTATAAAGGTTCACTACAGGTATCTTCGGAAGTGTCTGTTTGGTTGGCACGAATCGAGACTGGGATTTGTCACTCCGTGTAAACGGAGAGGTATCTCTGGGCCCACTCAGTAGGACATCATCATAATGTGCACAATGTGACCAAGGAGTTGATCATGGGATGATGTGTTACGGAACGAGTAAAGAGGCTTGCCGGTAACGAGATTGAACAAGGTATCGGGATACCGACGATCAAATCTTGGGCAAGTACAATACCACTGGACAAAAGGAATTGTATACGGGATTGATTGAATCCTCGACATCGTGGTTCATCCGAGGAGATCATCGTGGAACATGTGGGAGCCAACATGGGTATCCAGATCCCGCTGTTGGTTATTGGCCGGAGAGTTGTCTCGGTCCTGTCTGCATGGTTCCTGAACCCGTAGGGTCTACACACTTAAGGTTCGGTGACGCTAGAGTTGTTATGGGAAATAGTATGTGGTTACCGAAGGTTGTTCGGAGTCCCGGATGAGATCCTGGACATGACGAGGAGCTCCGGAATGGTCCTGAGGTGAAGGTTGGTATATTGGACGAAGGTTATTGGAGTCCGGAAGTGTTCCGGGGGTATCAGGCTATGGCCAGCATGACCGAAAGGTGTTTCGGGAGCCCCGACAAGTGTGGGAGGGCCTCATGGGCCAAAGGGGAAGGGCCAAACCAGCCCACTAAGGGTTGGTGCGCCCCCACACCCTTTCCCACGTTACTTGGGGGTTGGGGCGCCTCCACCTGGCTTGGGAGGCAAGCCTCCACCTGCTTGGCTTGGGGGGCAAGTCTCGCTAGGATTTTCCCTAGGGAGATCCAATCTGCCTAGCCGCCGCCCCTAGGGGAAACCCTAGGGCGCCTCCCCCTCTCCCCTTGCCCCTATATATAGTGGAGGGGTGGGAGGGCAGCCGTGACCTCTTCCCTGGCGCAGCCCTCCCTCCTCCTACACCTCCTCCTCCTCCATAGTGCTTGGTGAAGCCCTGCTGGAGAACCACGAGCTCCATAGCCACCATGCCGTCATGCTGCTGGAGTTCTCCCTCAACTTCTCCTCTCCCCTTGCTGGATCAAGAAGGAGGAGATGTCTCCCAACCGTACGTGTCTTGAACGCGGAGGTGCCGTCCGTTTGGCGCTAGGATCATCGGTGATTTGGATCACGATGAGTACGACTTCATCGACCCCGTTCACTTGAACGCTTCCGCTTAGCGATCTACAAGGGTATGTAGATGCACTCTCCTTCCCCTCGTTTCTAGATTACTCCATAGATTGATCTTGGTGATGCGTAGAATTTTTTTGAATTTCTGCTACGATCCCCAACACCGACTACAATAGATGAGGTAAAAACTGTTGACTCTGAACTTAACTATCGAAATTGAAATTTACTGTGGAATCTGAATGCTACTGTTGAAACTGAACGCAATGGTAGCAGAGAGGCACTTGATATGTAGTTTAGGGAGGGCCTGCAGTTCATCTTCAAGCTGCACCCCCCTGAGTCGCTAGCCACCACCGGCCGAACCGCCGGCTCCAGCGCCGCCTCGCCGCCCTGAAACAACTCGCCACCGCCGCCCCGGCCAGCCCTCTAGGCCCCCCGCCCCCACCCTGAACCCTAAGATAGATAGTGGGGTACCTCTCCAGCGAGCCCCCGTCCCCGCTGCAGGTGGTTCTTCCTTAACTCCGTCGAGCCCCCTCAACCCCGAAAAATCGACTGACCCAAAAGTCGATTCAGTCGACTGAAGTGTGGCTTAATCAGAGCAGAGCAGCAACACGTGCGAGGGGGAGAGCAGCAGCAACAGCTGGGCGAGAGAGTGATCGAGCGAGAGCCGGAGCAGCAGCAACAGCGTGAGCGAGCGAGCAAGAGCCAGAGCAGCAGCAGCAGATCCGGCTGGTATGGACGCCGCCGCCGAAGGGGCCTCGCACTGGGGGAGAGCCGCCGTGGAGATGTTGCCCGCGGCACCGGCTTCAAGGTTGCCGCTCCATGGGGGTGCAGGATGGAGCACCGTCAGCGCCGGGAGGTCGAGTTAAGGAGAAGGTGTGATGCGATGAGTGTACAACCTCTTTGGTGGTGCCGAGTAGGCCTCGGCTAAGTTCGAGGAGTCGGTGAGGATGCTGCGGTTTCGGTGGAGCAGGTTAAGGCAGCGCTGTGGGGATGGAGCAGCCGCGATAGACGAGGCGATCGTCAAAGCAGCTCCTTGGAGGTGGAGGACGGGGCGGCTGAACCGGCGGGACGGCGAGATGGACGACGGATCCTCATCCGGGGAGGTGGCCGAGGGACGTCAAGCTATTGCGGTGGACGACGTCGTCAGGGAAGAGGCTCCGGCTGGGCAGCGGTGACGTGGCAGACGGAGGAGGGTGGGGTTTCGTGGCTGGAGCAGAGAGGTTATGGCGGCCTGGGATTTCGAATGGCGAAAAGGGGGCGATGGGAGGGGGTGAAGCATGACTTAGGGACGCACTTGTCCAAAATGTAGGGTGTGTTACAAAAGTACCCCCCACCAATTTGAACTAGCGGCCCTTTAGGCTCAAGGTTAGAAGTGGGATTTCGCGTGTCGGGATTTGGCAGCTAGAGGGATTTTTCATGCGCGTTGTAATTTCGGGATAGCAAGGCGCGGGTTGTGAAGGAGCCAGTTTTGGGAGCACGATATCTGAATTTCGGGATATAACAAGACGCGGGTTGAATTTTAGGGACAAGCCTAACGTGTAGTAATATTGTACTTGTACGTACCAAATCAATTCACACTTCCCTCAACCAAAAAGAAAACGAAAAAAATAAAACTATCCACACCACATAAAGAGAGAGTCTTGCCCCGTTTTACTATACAAATGCTATTCAAAGCTACTCCCTCCTTCCATCTATATAGGGCCTAATGCATTTTTCGATGCTAACTTTGACCAAATATTAGAGCAATGATATATGACATGCAACTTACACAAAGCACACCGTTAAATTCGTCTGTGAAAGGTTCTTTCAATGATATAATTTTCACATTGTGCATGTCATGTACTATTAATCTTGTCAATAGTCAAAGGCGGTCTTAAAAATCTCATGACGCCCTATATAGTTGGAAGGAGGGAGTATGAATCCATGTTATGTCCGATTAAATTTTTTCGCTTGATGTATAATGCATGTAACCTACTCATACCAACATTTAAGTGCATTCCAAATGTCTATACTACCGCTGCAATTTGAACTAAATTTGAATTCGTTTCTCTATTTCAATAAGAATCTACAATCATGATTGTTGCCAACTTCAACCATCATAGTTTCCTTGCTATCCGCCAGATATAAATCGGACGGCCTATAATGCAGGATGGCAGGCACACCATCATCAACAACTCCGTTTTTATAAGAGTAGAGATAAAATATATTAAATGTAGTATAACATGTTCATAACCACACCATGTGTATCACCATTATATATATTCACACATGCGTCGGTTTGAAACACTATGATAAATTCTTCAAATATCTGAATTCCCTTTTTATAATGAAGTATATATGATCTCTATTCGTCTTTTACACCCACACAACCGTCCTATCTTTGTAGCTAGCGCGAACTTTCTCTTGTGCATGCACACGCCCGCATCCCTCTCACCCTCCCTCAGCATTCTCTAGCTCCATCGCGCAAATTCGTATTTTCACTTTAGGTCATTCACCCACGATGTGTGTAGGCCCCCCAGCTCCTTCTTTATGGCACACATCGATCGATATTCCTCTCTAGCCAGGTGTGCCCAGCACAAACACAACCTTCCCCTCTTCTCTTGTCACCGTCCATGCCTCACTCCAACCACTCTTTTCATCGTTCTCGTACTCGCACACTCCTCCCCCCTAGATATAGTATGCCTCCCGTACCACCTCCTACATGCATCCCTCTCTCTCTATCCTTCTCCTCGTGCCTCATTTGCTTCTAACACACACATGCATGTATACCGATCGATCTCCCAACATATACCTAGATCGACTTTAACTACCCCCCATCGATCGACGTACCTCACAAGTTATGTCTCTCCTTTCTCTAACAAAGGGTGATTGATCTTCCTATGTAGTTATGTCTGCTTACCACAGCCACATCGTCCCACCTCATCATTCGTGCATGCCTCCTGACCCATCTCTCACATGCACGTGCACAGACAACAAGCAGCCATCTCCTCTCTTATTGATATTGCGGGCGTGCCCTCCGTTTTTCTAGCAAGCCTATCCCTCCATTTGTTAGAAGCAACTCCACTACCACCCCCTCCAACATTCTAGCTCTGTCTCTCTCCCAACCTTATTCCTCTCCTGCACATATGCATGGATGCCGATCGATCTCCCTTAATACATGAGGCAGATCGATCTCCTTAATACATGAGGTAGGCCCCTCTCCTCCTCCACACATATACCAGCCATTGTACCTCTATAGTTAATTGGGCCTCCCTCTTCCCCCACCACACACCGATAGTCGAGCGTTGCAGGTAGGTATCCATGCCACAAAGACAAACTGCACATGTCCCATCTCACGTTCCAGTAGGCCAGCCACTCTATATCTTTGACATGGGCACACACAAATTCGATGGCACTCTTTATTGATCGCGGGTGCACACACACACACACACACATCATCCCTCTCTTTGATTCTATGGACACCTCAAGCCGATGATACCTCCACTCTCTTCTCGTGGATCGCCCCCTCTATATATATGTTATATCCAGTACTCTATTTCACACACATTGCATATGTTACATTTTTTGATTGACCCCCCCCAAAAAAACCCTCAAGAACCCACACACTATATCTCTCTAGGTTTGTATCTCTCTCACACAACCCCACGTAGGTGGTGTACGTATACAAGAAGAGAATAGGTGCACCGTGCACGTACTCACGCTTCGTGCCCAGCCACACCCGCGCGGGTACATGCTGGAGCTCATTTCTTTACGAAATGGCAGCCCACGTGCTAATTTGAACGCCTGTAGCGGTTGTTTACCTAGGGAGGTCGTGTACCACGCGTGAACGAAACAAAGTTTGACTTGACGCGTTGCCGCGTTATTTTTAAATAAAGTTATAGCGCTCAATGGCACGTACACAGAATATAAAATGATTTTATGGAGAAAAAGGTACTCCGCTCACTATATACAATGGAGCCTACCTGCCTGGTTTGTCGCTCTTCAGAGTATCTCACACAAGGCTGTGGTGGCCTCTCTCTCTCACCGTTGGTCACTGATCCAGCTGCATCCTGTCCGCCGGGGGAAAGGGAGTGCAGTGGCCTCTCTCTATCTCACCGTTGGTCACTGATCCGGACGCATCCCGTCCGCCAGGGGAAAGGGAGGAAGTGCATCGTTTCTCCGTTCGACGGCGCCGAGGCATCATGTCCCGATCTACGATACACGCCATTCTCTCTGACCAAGCTCTGGCGCGGCAGGGCCTACGCCACCTGCTCGCAGATTCCGCCCACCGCTGCTCACCTAGTTACATCCCGACGACCTCCAGGTATCCCCTGCGGCCTTGCTCCACTGCCCGTCTTCCCATGTCGCTGCATGTGGATCTTCCATAGTTCTTTGCCCAAAACATAGCTCGTCCGGCGTACTTTCCATATTGCATTCTCGTCCTCACACCGTTTTAGACAAACACAACCATGTTGTTATCTTCCCTTAGGACAAGGAATATGCTTCTTTTTTGTCGTCGCATGTGTCATCAACTGTTATTGGCCAGTAATTGTTTCCTTTCTACCTCTTTTTTGCAAAAGGGCTATCCATTTCACCTCGTTGCTATTGCGACCTTTTGGTGAACTGCACAAATCACTTTTTTCTTAAGAGTGTTTTGTGCAGTTGTACTAAAATGTCACACGGGCAACGTCTCTACATTTCAGTGCGACTGCACAAAGGGAGATTGGTTTTGCTCTATCCTCCTCATCCAACTCCGAGCCCAATCTTCTCCAACTAGTTAGTCTTAAGAGAGACTGCAAAGGTGACCGGCTTCTATTTGTGTGTTTATTATTTCATCAGCAGTCCTCTATTATCGTAATCACACTTAATATTTTTGGAACAGGGATGCTTGGCTCTAATTTAGTGGAACTGCACAAAATGATCAGAATGTTGCATGCTCCAGACAGCTACTTTTTTCCCAACATGCCTTGTTGATTTAGACATAGCTGGGGGGACATTGCTGCCAATGAAAGCATGGATCAATTTTAATTTAACACCTTCTCACAACTCTGTCTTCAGTTGTGATGTAATTATTAGCTCTAATATGCTAATAATTGACATGCATTAGCAAGGAAGTTAGTTTCTTATTGTTTCCGAAAGAGCATCGATGTCAAGACACGCGAAACAAAAGCTGAAAGCTCACACCATTGTACAATTTCATGTCGCTGGAAAATTATTTGTATAGTACGTCAATTATGTAAACAAATGATGGAAGCTTGATAGCATTGCCAGAAGCCTCTTCATCATCTGGGTCCATGTGCCATGCACAAAATTATACTCCTTCGTTCCTAAATATTTGTCTTTTTACAAATTTCAAACGGGCATATTTTAGAGTGTAGATTCACTCATTTTGCTTCGTATGTGTATTCTCTCCGTTCCTAAATATTCTATTCGTCTTTCTAGAGATTTCAACAAGTGACTACATACGGAGCAAAATGAGTGAATCTACACTCTAAAATATGTCTATATACATCCGTATGTGCCAGTCCATTTGAAATCTCTAAAAAGACAAATATTTGAGTAGTCACTCATTGAAATCTCTAGAAAGACAAATACTCCGAAGTACATTTAAGAACCGAGGGGGTAGTGCACAACCGCATGGGAGACTCAGCCCGGTCGTTGCGCCGCATTAATAGTGAGTAATGAGCAGTCAAATCATAAGCCCGACCTTTCCCAACTGTAAGTTGCTCTGAAGAAGCAACCATCAATACGCTCTTCTTTGAATCCGCTCATACTACTCCATCTGTCACTGTTTATACAACGCGCTTCAGAAAAAAGAAAAAAAATCTGTGGGACCAAGGCGACTAGCGATCGGCCTGAAAAATAGCATTGGTAGTTATAGCACGGTGTCTATTACTAGAGGGAATAATGTGTACACACATGCATGCAGTGCTTCCACCCCGGGTACACACATGCATGCACTTACTCCACTCCGTAGTAGTAGAGTACATGGAGATAAAATTGTGGACTTGATTGCGGTTACCACGCCCTAATTAACTGAGCATTAAACCAAACGCGTCTAAAGTCTCTCTGGTGGTGGAAATGCATTGAGAGAAATGCATCATAATGAAGCGCGCCCTGTAAACTATGACAGAGGGAGGACTAGTATGAAGGTGCAAAACCAAGTACGCGTATGGCCAGTTGGTCAACGCACCTCCTCTTGGCATATCACTAACATGTGGGACAGGAGTGTGAGCAAACCGATCTCAATTGAGGGCAAAGAGCCAACCCGCCATTCCTTGAGAGAGACGAGGAGCGAGAACACACAGACGGGCTCGCACGGAGGACAAGATATATTCGAGCATGGTTGGTTGATCGATATCATTCATTACATGTTGGGCTGCCATTTTCCGCCCTTCTCCGGAATAAACGTGTACTTTATCAGAGATAAAAAAAATAAGAGTACAGACGCTCCACCATGTGGTTCTAGTAGTAGTACTACTCGTACTACTGTGCTTGGCTCTTCACCTCTTCATGAAGTCGAACAACGATGGTACTCCACATGTTGGGTACTACAGTGTATGCCTCTGACAATCTGACACCGAATGGACTGATGCATGTCCACCGAGGGTAGGTTGCATTAGTCAAAAGGCGTAAGCGAGCTTCACCTTGTCCTGCAAGCTTCTCCTCGTTCTACGAGTTGACGGACACACCAAAAAGTAGTGATAGTTCATACTCCCTCCTTTCCGGTTAATATGGCGTAATCTTTTTTGCGGGTAAATGAGAGAGCTTTATTCATGTATAAGCATTCTTAGGACGATCAGCCAAGACACTGGTCACTAGGAAGCGAGGTACCCCGCAAAAAAAGAAGTAGGAAGCGAGGTGTTTCATCAAGCCAGCTCTCGGCCACATTCAAAGTGCAGCATGCACGGTTCGCACGAAGATGCGCCGCAAGGTTTGCTGACCTGTTTACATGCTGAATAACAAAAAAAGAGGAAATATTACCGAGCGCTACTATTTGGAACAGGATATGAGCCAGAATTAAGTGAGAATTGTGGCGAGTGTTCCATGCAATCAACTTCCATTATCACATGCGAGAACCCTCGAAGAGAACCAAATGTGTTGAAGATTGCTTTATCACATTTTAAAATTATAATAAGAGTGCAGACGCTCCTCCATCCGGTTCCTAGTACTAGTATAGTACGTACCTGTATAGACTATAGTAGTAGTACTAGTAAACTTTGCGCTTGGTTGTTCGCCTATTCGGGAAGTCGAACAATAGTAGCACTAGTAGTATAGTGTATGCTTCTGGCAATCTGACACCGAATTAACTGTTGCACGTCCACCGCCTGAGCAAGGGAGAGCTTTCATTAGTGAAAAGTTTCTCCTTGTCCTGCGAGCCACCGCGCGCAAGCTTCTCCCGTCCTGCAATCTTCTCCTCATTCGGCAAGTTGACGGGACACAACAAAGTAATGCTAGTCCATACTGCCTCCTCTCCGGTTAATATGGCTTAATTTCAAACGAGATAAATACACTGTTTGTCACGGTATATTTGTAAAAATATGGTCAGTGGACTTCATAATACGCTCATTGCGCTCAATATATATATTTTCTGGTGTTTATACGGCCACTAGCTCACCTGACTAAGTATGTGTGTGCATGCACGTGTAGGTTGAGCACTTGAGCATGACCGTGTGTGTTCCGTCGTGTTCTCGGACATGCATGCATTAGGGCGTCGCGTGCGTTTTTGCGTCCATGTGTACGTGTGACTGTTGCATACACATAGGGGGAGTACGTGTAGGGGCCACTAAGGAGCAGTCAAATCACACAGTAAGTTAGTCAGAAGAAGCAACCATCATTTCACTCTTGAATGACACGTACGCAATATAAAATGATTGATATGGAGAGAAAAAGAAAACCACTATATATACACTAGCAGGAGCCTAAGCTACAAGCCTGCTTGCTTAGGTTGCTCTCTTCACAAGCATAGAACGACGGGCCTGATCCCGCAGCTGGGGGAAGTGAACAATGTTCTGCATAGACGCGGTCGACATCGGCGAGGGAGAAAACCCATAGTCGGGGCGTCCCAATCGGGGGTCACCGCGGTATGGGCCGATGTCGCGTCCCAACCGCCCTTGTAGCTACAGCCCGACGTCCCAGGTAGTCCATCTTCCTTTTGGAGCCGGCTTGCTCCACTGCCGTAGCTCCATCTCCATGTCGACCTTTCTCTACTTCTACCGACTTCTACTTGTGATGAGTTTATGTCTCATGAACTAGTGCCAGTACTATTATTCTAATCACACTTCTTCAATATCTTTGCCATCAGGGATGCTCAGGTCGATTTTAGTGGACTTGCACAAAAGCATCGTATGATCTGAGGGTGCCAGCCGTCTTTCTTTCGACAGGTTCTACCTGGCCAAGAAATTAAATCATGTTTAGGGTTTAGGGTTTAAGTCGTAGTGACCCCATCAGTAGTTTTTCTTTCGTACACACTCTAACAACTTTTTTCTTTAGTTGTGAAGTAAATATTGGCTATGATCTATGAATCATTGAGATGCATCAACATGCTTGTTAGTTTTCCTTTGTATTTGATGGAATGTTGTAACGGGGCAACCTTGGAATACGAATTAAAATGGAGTGGAAAGTTTCCGTTTTTCCGGAGAAAAAATGGAAACGGAGAGAAACCAACGTTTCGTTTCGTTGGATCGTGCCATCGAGCAAAACCAACGTTTAAATCACGTCTGTCGTGTTCGTGTCTCACCCTCCTCCACGGCTCGACCCCACATGGTCGCTCGGCATGCCACTCACCGCAAACCGAGTATACGATAACTTCCCACCTGCTTGTCGATGGATCGTGCCATGGAGTACTAGCACTACTGGAAGAGATTGACGAGTTGGGGGAGGACAGCTAGTTGTAGCATGGACTCCCAAGAACTTTTTACATGCATGTTGTAGCCGGCTATTGCGACCTTTGAACACGGAGCAGCCGCGTGCACCCGGAAGCGGTGCGGGCGACGCTCTCTCAGCCGGCGCGCCGCTTCAATGCCAGCGCCAGTGAGAGGTCACGTCCGCTCTGGCCGGGCATGAATGCGGCACTGACCGTTTTGGGCGGGAAGCACGCGTGGGTGATGAAGAGGGTTCGAGTTGGTCAGGACCGGCCGTGGCAGCGGTCCGGACGTGAGCAAACAAGAGATGTTGTACGTTAATATTGCTGCGTATATAATTAACAACGTAAATAATGTGCCAGTTGGACAAATATGATTGGAGATGGAGATGGAAATGGAATTTTACGTAAACACGGATATGCATGTCTATGTCTATGTGTGTGTGTGCGACGACTCTCGTGGCCTGGAAATGGGGGGCGTGTTTTTGATCGAGTTTTCTTTCTTGGTACGTTAGAAAATCGGTTTGTCTAATTCACAACTAGATGTTATTTAAGGATATCACATCTAAGCTCCCACAAGTATATAATGTAGCAACAAGAAACAAAAAAACTAGGAAAAAAATAGACCACGAACAGAGTGGACATCAACTTAAATGTGACATAACTATGTCACATCTAGATGTGTCCTAGACACACCCTTAAAAAATTGTCCGCCAGTTTTCGTTCCTTTTTTTGGGAAACGCGCGTATTCTATTTAAAACCACTGCTATGGAGAGATTTTTTTACTCCATTATAGCCTCTTGTTTGATAGAGTTTCTCGCGTCTCGCTCTCTCACCCTCTTCATATCAAAACAAGATGACAATGTCCACTCTATCTCTCTCCTCACCGGTGGTCACAGATCCGGCCGAATCACGTCCACTGCGGGAGGTGAGGAGGTGCAGCATTGACGTTGTCGCCGTCGGCGACGGAGAAGCCGATGCGCACCATCCTCTCGGAGCCTGCGCTGGCACGGACGAAGATCCTCTGCGCCCTTGTTCGCTGCCGTCGTGTGGGCAGATCCCGCCCGCCCGCCTAAACGACATCTCACCCACCTGAGGTATAACTTCTTGTACTGGTCCAGCTCCCCAGGTTGCTGCGTGCGGGTTTTCTTCTATGCGACTACTCCACAGCTCCCCATGCATAGTAGCTAGGGTTCGTCGGCTGGTCCAACATCACCTACTAGTACTATTATAGAGGAAATGCCACTCGAAAAGTTGTCCTGATTTATGCCTCGGTGGAGGTATACATGTTGTTTGGACAAAAAGTACATGGTGGTTGTGCGGTCATTGTCCATATGGTGGTAGTACTATCACTGGTTAAATGAAGAAATGCTTTTTTTCTCGGGTATCCTGGTTTAGTTCCCATCAAGATAATTATGATGCTTCTGTTTGTTGGTGTACTTTTCATTAATTCTTATTGACAATTGAGATGTCGTTGCTAACCCTTTTTTATATTTTTGGAAATAGTGATGCGTGTCTCCATACCCGGGCATGTCTTCCTCAATTTTAGTGGAACTGCACAAAATTGGATGGCCATCGTTGTTCCGCCTCACTGTCCTCTGCCACGTGGTTCTTCCTTCCTCGAGCTTGATTACTGAGAAGAAACAGACCACAGTAAGGATTTGTCGAACTTCATAGGTGCCACACCCAAACTTGATGCCAAATGGATGATGCATCACCACGATGACCTATCGGTGCTCATGGTTCCGCCTCATGGTTGCGTCGGCTGGTGAAGCTGATCGATTTTCAATGAAAAACAAGTTGTCTTCCATCAATGCTCTTTGCTTGTTACGCACAAAGATGATATCCTTCCTCAGTTCACCTTGGTTGTGTTGGAGACGCGGTCGTCTTTCACGTTGGTGCAATTTTATCACACAATTGGCTATGAACCAAATGTTTCCTCGAAGAAGGATCGACGTTGGTACTAAGAGCATAAGTTTTGTATTGATTTCTAAGCCTTCTCACAACTTTGTCTCCAGCTCCCCTGTAATTTTATTTGTCCAGCTATTAACTTTGATTTAAAAAATGGTGTGGACTGAAAACCCGGATGGACGTAGTAGCCCTCCATTTTTATTTACTCCGCATATTAGATTTGACTGAAGTGAAACTTTGTAATACTCTCAAACCTTTCCGATAATTGAAATTCAAATTCTTTATTTGTACACACTCTCACACGTTTCCGATAATTTGGCGCATGTGTTGTTGTTCACTTAAGGGAGGGTAGTGTACCACACGTGAAGGACAGGAAGTGCGACCAGGACGCGTGGGCGTGGATCGTTAGTTCATCGGAAGTAGTACTAGTTTTCTTCACTTTACATTAAATAAAGAGTTTCGTTTTGTACTTACACAATTTAAAATGATTGTTATAGAGAGAATAAGAAAACCACTCCACTATATATTAGTCGTATACACGAGAGTACTATATGGACGTAGCTTCATTGACTTAGTTCACCTGCCTTTGGATTTATGACAGGTGGGCCCAAAATGTGGCTGGCTCACCTGTCATACAGCCAAAAGCAGGTGCAGTGAAGGAACCGGAGCTCAGTCCGTACTACAGTAGTATATATATAAGCGGGAGCCTTAGCGCTTGTTCGCTAGGGTTTGCACTCTCCACACGCTCGCCGCAACATATATGTTACACGCTGGAGGCTCAGCATTCATTTGCTAGGGTTTGCTATATTCACAGTCTCTCACCCTCTCTTCACCAGATCTAAACAAGACTACGTTGGCCTCTTGTCTCTCTCCCCCCTCACAGCTGGTGAAGGAGGCGTCCGTACCCTGTCGCACCGGGAAGGGGAGGAGGTGCAGCGTTCACTCTATCGCCTTCGGCGAGGGAGGCAATCCACTGCTGGCTGCGCTGTTCTCTTTCACCCAGCGCTTGTGCGGGAGGGCCACCGACCCCTTCTTCCTCGCTGCCGTATGTAGTGTGGGCAGATCCGGCCTCCCGCCGCACGCCTTGCCACATCCCGACGACCCTAAGGTATAAGCTTCTTTGAAACCGTCGTTGCTCTAGCTGCATGGGGATCTTTTTCAATCTGTAGTCGAATCTAGGTCTTGGTTCAAAGAGGAAAGAAGGATGCGGTGGGCTGGAGCAAGAATCTAGGACATGGTTCAATGAGGAAAGGAGGGGCGTAAAGTAGTATAGACTGGCTATCCAGCCGCTTTGTAGGTCGAAAAGGGAAAAAGGGGCTAACCCAGTACACACATCTGTAAGGAACCGATCTCTTTGTTGAAAAGGGAAAGAAACTGGGGGGTCGGGTAGTTTGTGCAGAACTAGATTTGCTGCCCTCACATAGGAAGAATGTTCAAAGAGAAAAAATATGGGACCAGCGCATATATGCTGCTTGGCTACATACTCTGCATCACCCATTTATACGTGTGGACGCACATGGTGCTGGCATGTCCCATACAACTATTTTGTTGTTGTTAATCAAAGAATGCCGCCAGAAAATTGAAGCAATGCCACTGTTAAAAGTAAATTACATTTTTTACGAATGTTGTTTCAAGAGAATGTCTCTGTTAATATGAATCAATGCAACCGTTTTAGAAATGCTATTGTCCTACTTTGTTTTCCATCCAAGATGAGTTAGATGCTTCTTTCTGTCACCGTGTGTTTCATCCTCCTTTAACGGCAAGTAATTGTTTCCTTTTTGCCTCTGTTAAAACAGGGGTATCGATTCAACTTGTTGCTATTGCAACATTTTGCTTGGCTACTCGAAACACTTATGTTTTAAGAGTGTTTTGTGCAGTTCAACTTGAATGTCACACCGGTGACTTTGCTTAATTTTGGTGGAACTGCACAAAAGGTGATCGAGATTTGTTTCCAGTCTTCGTGGCGAGTTGTTTCAAATCTTGGTCTCAACCACATGATGTGCAGTGTGCTTTGAGATGTTGTGCTACTTGTTTTGGTACTGTTTTAAATAAATGTTGAATTGAAGCTATTGTATTGTTGTATTTTCCCATTAAGTAGTGAACAAAAATGGGACCAACCCAGACATTATGCTTGTTGCTTTGTTACAACAAATTCAACATCACCCCCTTTATAAGCCAGTAATTGATGCCACTCTCAGAATTAACTACTGAATCTTATTTAAAAACTGCAACACTTGTTAGGGATTGGCGGGATTACCATTTTGTGGCCGCATGTTTCATCCTCCTTTATTAGCCAGTAATTGATTCCTTTTTTGCCCCTGTTTAAACAGGGATATCTATTCAACTTGTTGCTATTGCGACATTTTGCTTTGCTACGCGAAACACTTTGCTTGATTTCGGTGCAACTGCACAAAACGAGATTGGATTTCCTATTCGTGTTGGCAGATTCGTATTTTATCTTGTCCGTCTCATGAAAGGTCAGTACAGGCCTTCATCCACATGATTGTGCGGTGTGCTTTGAGATGTTGTACTACTTGTATTGGTACTGTTTTAAATAAATGTTGAATTGAAGCTATTGTATTGTTGTCTTTTCCCATTAAGTAGTGAACAAAAATGGGACCAACCCAGACATGATGCTTGTTGCTTTGTTACAACAAACTCTGCATCACCCCCTTTATAAGTAGATGGAAGCACATACTGTTGTTGCGCCCACTCTCCCCTGGAACTGTTTATGCTTTTCGTTAATCTAATGCCGCTGGTAAAATTAAGCAATGCCACTCTCAGAATTAATTAACTACCGAATCTTAGTTCAAAACTGCAACACTTGTTAGGAATGGTACTATCCTGCTTTGTAGTTCTGTCTACATGTTTAACCAAGGTATTGTTAAGATAATGTCTCTGTTAAAATGAATCAGTTGCATTGTTTTAGGAATGGTACTTTTCTGCTTTGTCGTTCTTTATACATGTTGAAACAAGGCATTGTTAAGATAATGTCTCAGTCAATATGAATGAATCACACTGATGGAGAATTGCTACTCTCCTGCTTTGTTTCCCATTAAGATAAAGTAGATTAGTAGATGCTTTTCTTCTAGGAATACAAGTCATAAACCGTTATTTCTCAGTAATTGTTTCCCTTATACCTATTGTTGCTTACAGGGATATCAAAATTAAAGCTCGGTTTTATTCCGACTTCGATTTTAGTTGAACTGCACAAAAGGAGCCAATGTGTAAGGCAAACTGCTGCATTACTGGGTCCAGCTGGTCGTTCCACTTTGCAGAAAGAAGTAGTCACTGTTTGTGCTACATTACAGAAGGAATGACTGAGAAGCTTTATAGAGTATTATTAGACACCGGTGACATGACTAGTCTGCAGAGACCATTGACAATTTAACAACACGTGGAGTGCCCTGGGCAGAAAGTGCCCAAACAAGTACAAGAAGCTACGACAGGACTCCACGATCATAGGCATTACATATTTTGAATGGGAAAATCTTGTCAAAGTTTAATCATTGACGTTAGCAAGAAGATGTTAGTTTAATATATTGGAATTGGAAAACCTTGTCAAAATTTGCTCATTGATGTTAGCCAGAAGACATGCATTTGATATTTTTGAGTGGGACGCCCTTGCTGTGAGCAGCGTCGAGTGTTTTTTCCTATTCCTGTGTTAAGTTTAGAAGTAAATAGTTACTCTGCTGAGATATTCTTGTGTTAAGAGTTTGTTCTGAATATTGTCTATGTAATGCCAGGCCTTGTGTTTAATTGCAAAGTTGAGCTTGGAATGTTGTGGCATGCGGCATCACGAGCTGTTCACCGTGCCTTCTGAGAATAATGCTTCGTATTGTTTTGCATGTCGATCTAATGCCAGTGATTTGCTTGTTAAGAAGATCATCCTCTTCTGTTGTTTCCGTGCTTAAGAAGTTCATCGTCTAATGTTTCATTCATAGCCTATACGACAAGTCAGGTAGGTTAGACGTGAAACCATATGATCTTCCGACCAACTCATGATATTAGGCCGTGATTGGATCGTCGTTTTCCAACCAAAACCGCTTGTAAAATTGACGCTTGTAAATTAAAGCAGATGGTCTGGGGCGAAGGCGCTTGGTTGGTCGATTTCGACTAGTAAAATATCGGAAGTACTTCACACACGATAAAAACGCTGAACGACACTCGGGCGATTGCTAATCGAGCCGTTAGCTGTTGTTTCAGCCTTGCCCATGGATGGCATGATACACACGTCGTGCATGTATTGTCTGGTAATGTCGTCCATATAGCAGTGCTCGTGAAATATACACTGGTCTCTCAAATTACACGCGTAACCCACCGGTTTTACTTACAGACCTCGGGCCCTCGGTTTCATTACGCCTGTATTTTACGCGTTGTTTCCGATGACGAGTAAATTACACTTGTATGTTAATACGGGTTTGAAATAAACCAGAGCTCCGAAGCGCGGCCTTACCGTTTCATGCCGTCTCAGTTTCTCGAAGGTGCTCATAGGTGTCCGATGATCCTGGCTTCCTAATGAGCAGCGGGCGCTGTATCAGACTATCCATAGGGCCCGTGAGGCCCTCTCCATTGTCCTTCTATTTGTTGTGCTCGCCATGGCGCCGAGCATTGTTAACATTGTCAACGAACATGAGGATTCAGGAGATGACTTTATTTTGACTGGATGACACTAGGGACCCACTAGGGCCATAGCCATACGTACGCAAGTGCCTCCTTATTATGTACAACTATATTTTTTTGCTTTCTCCTGGTTTCCTAACATCACGGTCCCACACCATTGTCAACCTATGTAGTCAATATAAACGAGAGAATTGCACAAGGTGCGGCCGACAGCTGGGACCAAGCAGCTCGAGCAGTATTTGTGTTTTTGAGGAGAGCAGGGTATTAACTGGGCGGGCTGTGGCCCATCTAGCCCTGGCCAGATACTAAGTTTTTCAAGATGAAAATGGCTAGCCCAGCTATACGTCTTTTTGAGGAATACCCAGGCAAGGTCAACTTGTTATTCTCCGCCCCGCTGGGCTGCAAATCTTTCCTAGGAGGGATGCATTAGGCTTAACAGGAAAATGGGCTTTAAAAAATAATAAATGGGATGTAATTATAAAAACTGGGCTGTAACTATAAAAAAGAGTAAAATGCATCATAAGTCCTAAAACTATCGGAGGTGTGTCAGTTTAGTCCTATAACTTTGAAACTGCATTTTTGGGTCCTAAAACTATCAGAGGTGTGTCAGTTTAGTCCTATAACTTCGAAACTGCACTTTTGGACCCTAAACTATCGAAGGTGTGTCAGTTTAGTCCTATAACTTTGAAATAGCAGTTGTGGGTCCCAAAACTATGTAAGTTTGTTTCTCTTAGGTCCTAAGCTTGCATGGTTAGCATTGACCCACCAACGAGTCACTTGGAAATGCTTGGATTGTAGCCACGTTGACCCGACCCAATGGGCCCACCAGGTTAAGTTATGAAAGGTAAATATGCAACAAAAAAACTAGAGCGCTGTCTTGCCTCATTCTCACGCGCTCATCTTCTCCCACACACAGAATGCTCAGAGGCGACGGTACAGAGGCCATTAGTGGAATGATGGTTTGAGCCCCAGCGAGGAGAGTAGACCGGTCATCTCAGCCCCCTCCCCCCCAATAGTAGCAGAACGACACGTCACACAACGTCCAATTGCTACCCACCTATGGCTACTGCTAGGGTTGTGTCACTCTCGACGACCTCTGCGCCAGCTTTGCAGTTTCTACGCACTCCTCCGCGTCGCCCGACAGCTCACCACCTATGTCCATGCTCGTGCCCAAACAACAACCTGCACAGCCAACTCTACGGCATGCGTGTTGGGACAACGATGATATCATCAAACAGAGAGAGAGAGAGAGAGAGGTGGGATGGCGTACTCCATCCCAATTGGCTCGGGATCTCCTCGACGGCCTTGCCGAGGGAGAGGGATGTCGTCCTTCATGCCGACTAGCTCGGGGTCTCCACGACGGTCACGCCAAACCTCCCAGGGAGGCTACCGTGCAGCTCATGGCCATGTAGGTGGTGGGCATGCGGGTTGCAGGACACACTGCAACATGGAAGCGTATGTACCACTTTGGGGGACATAAACACATACAAAGGGCTCATTTGAAAAAATACACCATGGATGGTGGCCCCGCAAGATTAGGACCTCAGATGAACAAACATACATAGTTTTGAGACCCAAAACTGCAATTTTGAAGTTATGGGACTAAAATGACACACCTCTAATAGTTTTAGGACCCAAAAATGCAGTTTCAAAGTTATAGGACTAAACTGACACACTTTCGATAGTTTTAGGACCCAAAAGTGCAGTCTGAAAGTTATAGGACTAAACTGACACACCTATGATAGTTTTAGGACTTGTGATGCATTTTACTCTGTATAAAATGCACCAAACATGAAATTAGTTTATAAAATATTATTTATGGATTTTGAAAATCTTAAATTTTCATTGTTGCGCGCGCAATGTTTCGTTGGATCTTTACGTAATAGAAATTTATAGTTAATCTAACTAGAAATTTCAGGATAAAAATATTTCGGATCCCATCAAAATGTGGGAAATTTTATTGAATTCTGTCTTCAACGGTTGGTTCAAATTATCAATCGTTGTCCTAGCTAGAAAATGGGTTGTACTTTTAACAAACTATAAATGGGTTGTTGTAAATTCCATTAGAATTCAAAAATGGGTTGTATATTCTTACAAAACGCAAATGGGCTATAAGTTCTCTGCCACACACTTGTGGGCCTAATAATTGACGCATCCCCTAAAAAAATAAGTTTGACGTGTATGCAAGGCTTTGTCAACTTATTATAGTCAACACACGGTTCTAGCAGCAGTGGCCGTTGGATGTCTATCCAACGGGTGTGGTGCTTCTTCTTCAATCTCGGATATTCTTAGCTTCGGCCGCCCAAAAATGATTCCTCCCCCTGACATCTGGGGTGCACCGTTTCGGAGGCTGACCTGTGGGCCTACTAAGTTGGAGCATACCAAGGGCTTTGTCAACTTAGTCAATTTAAACGATTCTAGCTTCAGTGACCGTACGATGTCCATCCAACGACCGTAGTGCTTCTTCAACCTCTGGTCTTCTTGGTCCAGCCGCCCAAAGCAGCGCCGGTCATGCCGCCTGCTCCTGCCTCCCGTGACCGACTGTGCTGCCGCGGAGGCCTCACCGCCCCCATACTACTCCCATCACTGGCCAGGCCATCCCTCCACTCACCCACACCCCCTGTTATTCTGCGGCGACGACAGCCTCATACCGCAGCCGAACCAGTGAACCCTCGTACTCCTCTCCGCGTGGGCTTCCACTGTTGTGTCTTCCCCGGCTCCGCGTCGTCCCCGTCCTAGGCCTCGCCATCTTCCACCGCCCTGGTGCTCTCGGCGTGGCGTGGTCAACATGGTCAATGACCGACTTCCATAGGGAGAGTCCTATACATGGAGAGGCTAACAGCTGGGTCCACGGCGGCCGCAAGGAAGTGCCTCCTTATTACGCGCAATATAATTATTCCTCCACCTGACAGTGGGGACCCACCGGATGGGCCACCTTATTTCGAAAAAAATGTTTCCCCCTGACTGCTGGGACCCACCGGACGGGCCACCGTATTTCGCGAAAAAACGTTCCCCCCGCTGTCAGCTCGGACCCACCGGAAGTGCCTCCTTATTACTCACAAAAAATGAATACTCCCCTGCTAGCTGGGACCCACCTTGGTGGGAGGCTGACTTGTGGGCCTACTAAGTTGACGGGGACGGAGGACTTTGTCAACTTAGTCAATATGAACGATCTAGCTCCAGTGACCGTACAATGTCCATCCAATGGCCGTAGCGCTTCTTCAACCTCTGGTCTTCTTGCTCCAGCCGCCCAAAGCAGCGCCGGTCGTGCCGCCTGCTCCTGCCTCCCGTGGCCGACTGTGCTGCCGCGGAGGCCTCACCGCCCCCTACTATTCCCACCGCTGGCCAGGCCCTGCGGCGACAGTAGCCTCACACCGCAGCCGAACGAGTGAACCCTCATACTCCTCTCTGCGTGGGCATCCACTGCCGCGTCTTCACCGGCTCCGCGTCGTCCCCTTCCTAGGCCTCACCGTCGTCCACCACCCTGGTGCTCTCGGCGCGGCGTGGTCAACGTGGTCAAGGAACAACTTCCATCGGACGTGGACTGTATGTGGAGAGGCTGGCAGCTGGGTCCACGGCGGCAGCAAGGAAGTGCCTCCTTATTACGCGGAAAATAATGATTCTCCACCTGACAGCAGGGACCCACCGGACGGGCCACCGTATTTTGCGAAAAAACCATTTCCCCCTGACTGCTGGGACCCACCAGCTACACCTTCGCACGCAAGGAAGTGCGTCCGGGCAAAAAAAACGATTCGCCCCCCTGACTGCTGGGACAGCTACATCTTCGCACGCAAAGAAGTGCATCCGGGCAAAAAAACCAAAACGATTCGCCCCCATGACTGCTGGGACCCACCAGCTACATCTTCGCAGGCAAGGAAGTGCCGGACAGTCAGGACCCACCTGGTCAAAGCGTACGTAGCGTTGTCATTCTGGTCGCGAACTTGTACGTACATATATACTGGTCGATGTAGAGGCGCGCACGTGTCATAGTAGAGATGCATACGTGTCGTAGTAGAGGCGCGCACGTAGCATGTACACGTACATACAGCGGCCAGGGTGCAAGAAAGAAAATACAGCCATGTACGTACATACGGGCAGGGTCTCGAACGCCTACTCGCGCATACGTGCGGCGAGGGCTCGTGTACATGGCTGGGTCGGAATGGAGAAATAGCATCGTCGTCGTGTTCATGGGGAGGCAACGGAATGTGTCGTGTTCATGGAGAGGCAACACAATGCGTCGTGTTCATGGGGAGGGGTGTGGCGTACCGCAAAACGGAGGAAACGGACCTCCTACGGTCGAAACGCGGGTCCTGTTGATCGGGAGGAGTGTGGCGTACCACAAAACGGAGGAAACAGACCAACTACGGTCGAAACGGGGGTCCTGTTGATCGGGAGGGGTGTGGCGTA
>NC_041384.1:442773313-442821501 GCF_002162155.2 Triticum dicoccoides
GTGGCGTACCGCAAAACGGAGGAAACGGACCTCCTATGGTCGAAATGGGGGTCCTGTTGATCGGGAGGGGTGTGGCGTACCGCAAAACGGACGAAACAGACCTCCTACGGTCGAAACGGGGGTCCTGTTGATTGGGAAGGGTGTGGTGTACCGCAAAACGGACGAAACAGACCTCCTACGGTCGATACGGGGGTCCTGTTCATCGGGAGGGCTGTGGCGTACCGCAAAACAGGACTCCACGGGATACTGTTCATCTCCACCGTCGACCTCCTCCAGCCTCCACGGGCTACCGTCGACCTCCTCCAGCCTCCACGGGCTCCTGTTCATCCAGCCTCCCCCGCGCGCTACTCCACCGGCTACTGTTCAACCACCCTCCACTATCTACTGTTCATCCAGCCCTCCACACCATGGGTTCTGTTCAACCACCCCTCCACGGGCACCCCTCCACCGTCTACTGTTCATCTAGCCCTCCACACCACGGGGTCCTGTTCATCCAGAGGCAACGCCACCGCTCACTGTTCATCCACCCCCGCCCACCCTGCAACGCTCACTGTTCATCCAATCGATCGGCTTCAGTTAGCAGCAGTAGCGAAGGAATCGCTCGATCGGGTTCAGTTAACAGCCATCGATCGATTGCTCGGGTTCAGTAACGCGTAGCCTGCAGTGCAATCGCTTGGGTTTCATTAGAGCCCAACGCCTCGCTCGGGTTCAGTTAAGCCAACGGCTCGCACACACGTGCGTACATGTACAAGAGAAATGCGCATCGCTCGGCCCCCGACCTCCCACCGTAACCGGGAACTCCCCAAAATTTTCCTCGCCCTCGCTTCTAACACAGTTTTTTCCGTCATGGACGGCCCAAAGAATGTCATGCAGCTGCGTCTCCGGCCCGCCCAGGACGAAAAGCCCATTTTCTGTCATGATCTTTTGTCGTAGAAGTAGGAGCCCACCACATCTATGATGATACCGGGTTTTGTCACAATTATCGTCATAGAAGTGTCATATGTATGACAAAATAAATTCGTTCGGCCCAAAATGTCACGGATGTGTCTTTTTTTTGTAGTGCAAGGGGAGGGGGAATCCTACTCCAAGTTGGAATCGGTCTTCCCCTTTCCTAGTCTAAGTAGGAGAAGAAGGAAAGAGAGGGAGAAGAGAAGGAAAGGGGGGCTGGCCCCCTAGCCCTAGTCCAATTCGGTTTGGGCTAGGGGGGCACGCGCCACCTCTTGGCCTGCCTCCTCGCTTCCACCACTAGGCCCATGAGGCCCAATAACTTCCTGGAGGGGCTTCCGGTAACCCCTGGTACTCCGAAACTCATCCGAAATGACCCAAACCATTCCGTGTCTGAATGTAACCTTCCAATATATGAATATTTATGCATCTACCATTTTGAGACTCCTCTTCATGTCTGTGATCCTATCCGGGACTTCGAACAAACTTTGGTACATCAAATCACATAACTCATAATACAAATCATCATCGAACATTAAGCGTACGGACCCTATGGGTTCGAGAACTATGTAGACATGACCGAGACACATCTCCGGTCAATAACCTATAGCGGAACCTGGATGCTCATATTGGTTCCTACATATTCTATGAAGATCTTTATCGGTCAAACAACATAACAACAAACATTGTTCCCTTTTTCATCGGTATGTTACTTGCCCGAGATTCAATCGTCGGTATCATAATACCTAGTTTAATCTTGTTACCGGCAAGTCTCTTTGCTTGTTCCGTAATGCATTATCTCGTGATTAACTTATTAGTCACATTGCTTGCAAGGCTCATAGTGATGTGCATTACCCAGAGGGCCCAGAGATACCTCTCCGATACACGGAGTGGCAAATCCTAATCTTGATCTATGCCAACTCACTAAACACCATCAGAGACACCTATAGAGCATCTTTATAATCACTCAGTTATGTTGTAACGTTTGATAGCACACAAGGTGTTCCTCCGGTGTTCGGGGTTGCATAATCTCATAGTGTGAGGAACATGTATAAGTCATGAAGAAAGCAATAGCAATAAACTAAACGATCGTAGTGCTAACCTAACGGATGGGTCTTTTCCATCACATCATTCTCTAATTATGTGATCCCCTTCATAAAATTACAACACATGTCTATGGCTAGGAAACTTAACCATCTTTGATTAACGAGCTAGTCAAGTAGAGGCATACTAGGGACACTCTGTTTTGTCTATGTATTCACACATGTACTAAGTTTCCGGTTAATACAATTCTAGCATGAATAATAAACATTTATCATGATATAAGGAAATATAAATAACAATTTTATTATTGCCTCTAGGGCATATTTCCTTCAGTCTCCCACTTGCACTAGAGTCAATAATCTAGTTCACATCGCCATGTGATTTAACACCAATAGTTCACATCTTTATGTGATTAGTTCACATCTCAATGTGACTAACACCCGAAGTGTTTACTAGAGTCAATAATCTAGTTCACATCGCAATGTGATTAACACCCAAAGAGTACTAAGGTGTGATCATGTTTTGCTTGTGAGAGAAGTTTAGTCAACAGGTCTGCCACATTCAGAGCCGTATGTATTTTGCAAATTTTCTACGTCTACAATGTTCTGCACGAAGCTACTCTAGCTAATTGCTCCCACTTTCAATATGTATCCAAATTAAGACTTAAAGTCATCTGGATCAGTGTCAAAGCTAGCATCCTGGAACACCATTGTACTCTCTTGCCAAAGTCATGGTGAGGTACACAATAGGTTTGGTACATAGCATAGCATACTTTATAGAACCTATGACTGAGGCATAGGGAATGAATTTTCATTCTCTTTCTATTTTCTGCCGTGGTTGAGTTTTGAGTCTTTACTCAACTTCACAGCTTGCAACACAGGCGAGAACTCTTTCTTTGACAGTTCCATTTTGAACTACTTTAAAACATGTCAAGGTATGTATTTATTGAAAAAACTTATCAAGTGTCTTGATATATCTCTATAGATCTTGACACCCAATATGTAAGCAGCTTCACCGAGGTCTTTCTTTGAAAAACTCATTTCAAACACTCCTTTATGCTTTCTAGAAAATTCTACATCATTTTTGATCAACAATATGTCATTCACATATACTTATCAGAAAGGCTGTAGTGCTCCCACTCACTTTCTTGTAAATACAAGCTTCACCAAAAGTCTGTATAAAACCATATGCTTTGATCACCTTATCAAAGCGTATATTCAAACTCCGAGATGCTTGCACCAGTCCATACATGGATTGCTAGAGCTTGCACACTTTGTTAGCACCTTTAGGATTGACAAAACCTTCTTGTTGCATCATATACAACTCTTCTTTAAGAAATCCATTAAGGAATGTAGTTCTGATATCCATTTGCCATATTTCATAAAATGTGGCAATTGCTAACATGATTCAGACAGACATAAGCATCGCTAAGAGGGAGAAAAATCGCATCATAGTAAATACCTTGAACTTGTCAAAAACCTTTTGCGACAATTCAAGCTTTGTAGATAGTAATACTACTATCAGCGTCCGTCTACCTCTTGAAGATCCATTTATTCTCAATGGCTTGCCGATCATCGGGCAAGTCCACCAAAGTCCACACTTTGTTCTCATACATGGATTCTATCTCAAATTTCATGGCCCGAAGCCATCTCTTGGAATTTCGGCTCATCATGCTTCCTCATAGTTTGCAGGTTCATCATGGTTTAGCAACATGACTTCCAGAACATGATTACCGTACCACTTTGGTGTGGATCTTACTCTGGTTGATCTAGGAGGTTCAGTAGTAACTTTCTCAGAAGTTTCATGATCATTATCATTATCTTCCTCACTAATTGGTGTAGGAATCACTGGAACTGATTTCTGTGATGAACTACTTTCCAATAAGGGACAAGGTACAATTACCTCATCAAGTTCTACTTTCCTCCCACTAACTTCTTTCGAGAGAAACTCCTTCTGTAGAAAGGATCCACTCTTAGCAATAAAGATCTTGCCTTCGGATCTGTGATAGAAGGTGTACCCAACAGTTTCTTTTGGGTATCCTATGAAGACGCACTTCTCCAATTTGGGTTTGAGCTTATCAGGCAGAAACTTTTTCACATAAGCATTGCAACTCCAAACTTTAAGAAACGACAGCTTAGGTTTCTTTCTAAACCACAGTTCATACGGTGTCATCTCAACGGATTTATATGGTGCCCTATTTAACGTGAATACAACTGTCTCTAATGCATAACCCCAAAACAGTAGTGGTAAATCGATAAGAGACATCATAGATCGCACCATATCTAATAAAGTACGGTTACGACGTTCGGACACACCATTATGTTGTGGTGTTCCAGGTGACGTGAGTTGCGAAACTATTCCACATTGTTTCAAATGAAGACCAAACTCGTAACTCAAATATTTCGTCTCCGCGATCAGATCGTAGAAACTTTATTTTCTTGTTACAATGATTTTCCACTTCACTCTAAAATTCTTTGAACTTTTCAAATGTTTCAGACTTATGTTTCATCCAGTAGATATACCCATATCTGCTCAAATCATCTGTCAAGGTCAGAAAATAACGATACCTGCCGCGAGCCTCAACACTCATCGAATCGCATACATCAGTATGTATTATTTCCAATAAGTCAGTTGCTCGCTCCATTGTTCAGGAGAACGGAGTCTTAGTCATCTTGCCCATGAGGCATGGTTCGCAAGCATCAAGTGATTCATAATCAAGTGATTCCAAAAGCCCATCAGCATGGAGTTTCTTCATGCGCTTTACACGAATATAACCTAAACGGCAGTGCCACAAATATGTTTCACTATCATTATCAACTTTGCATATTTTGGCATCAATATTATGAATATGTGTATCAACATGATCAAGATTCAATAAACCATTTTTTTGAGTGTATGACCATAGAAGGTTTTATTCATGTAAATAGAACAACAATTATTCTTTGACTTAAATGAATAACCGTATTGCAATAAACATGATCCAATCATATTCATGCTCAACGTAAACACCAAATAAAATTTATTTTAGGTTCAACACTAATCACGAAGGTAAAGGGAGTGTGTGATGGTGATCTTATCATCCTTGGATTCATTTCCAACACACATCATCACCTCGCCCTTAACTAGTCTATGTTTATTTTGCAACTCCTGTTTCAAGTTACTACTCTTAGCAACTGAACCAGTATAAAATACCGAGGGATTGCTATAAACACTAGTAAAATACACATCAATAACATGTATATCAAATATACCTTTGTTCACTTTGCCATCCTTCTTATACGCCAAGTATCTAGGGAAGTACCACTTCCAGTGATCATTTCCTTTGCAGTTAGAAGCAGTCAGTTTCAGGCTTGGGTCTAGCTTTCGGTTTCTTCATGGGAGTGGCAACTTGCTTGCCATTCGTTTTGAAGTTCCCTTTCTTGCCCTTTTACTTGGAACTAGTGGACTTGTCAACCATCAACACTTGATGCTTTTCTTGATTTCTACCTTCGCCGATTTCAGCATCGCAAAGAGCTTGGGAATCATTTCCGTTATCCCTTGCATATTATAGTTCATCACGAAGTTATAGTAACTTGGTGATAGTGACTAGAGAACTCTGTCAATCACTATCTTATCTGGAAGATTAACTCCCACTTGATTCAAGTGATTGTAGTACTCAGACATTCTGAGCACATGCTCACTAGCTGAGCTATTCTCCTCCATCTTCTAGGCAAAGTACTTTGTCAGAGGTCTCATACCTCTTAACATGGGCATGAGTTTGAAACACCGATTTCAACTCTTGGAACATCTCATATACTCCATGTTGTTCAAAACATTTTTGAAGTCCCAGTTCTAAGCCGTAAAGCATGGTGCACTAAACTATCAAGTAGTCTTCATACTGAGCTTGTCAAACGTTCATAACGTCTGTATTAGCTCCTGCAATAGTTCTGTCACCTAGCAGTGCATCTAGGACATAATTCTTCTCTGCAGCAATGAGGATAATACTCAGATCACGGACCCAGTTCGCATCATTGCTACTATCATCTTTCAACTTATTTTTCTCTAGGAACATATCAAAGATAAAACAGGGGAGCTATACGCGAGCTATTGATCTACAACATAGATATGCAAAAACTATCAGAACTAAGTTCATGATAAATTAAAGTTCATGATAAATTAATGTATGTATTTGCTCCTGCAATAGTTCTATCACCTATTTGTGCTTCCAGGACATAATTCTTCTGTGCAACAATGAGGATAATCCTCAAGTTACGGACCCAGTCTGTGCAGTTGCTACCATCATCTTTCAACTTAGTTTTCTCTAGGAACGCATTAAAATTCAAGGGAACGGTAGCACGGGCCATTGATCTACAACAACATAGACATGCAAATACTATCAGGTACTAAGTTCATGATAAATTAAAGTTCAATTAATCATATTACTTAAGAACTCCCACTTAGATAGACATCCCTCTAGTCATCTAAATGATCACGTGATCCATATCAACTAAACCATGTCCGATCATCACGTGAGATGAAGTAGTTTTCAAAGGTGAACATCACTATGTTGATCATATCTACTATATGATTCACGCTCGACCTTTCGGTCTCGGTGATCCAAGGCCATATATGCATATGCTAGGATCATCAAGTTTAACCCGAGTATTCTGCGTGTGCAAAACTGGCTTGCACCCATTGTATATGAACGTAGAGCTTATCACACTCGATCATCACATGGCGTCTCGGCATGACGAACTGTAGCAACGGTGCATACTCAGGGAGAACACTTGTACCTTGAAATTTTGTGAGAGATCATCTTATAATGCTACCGCCGTACTAAGCAAAATAAGATGCATAAAAGATAAACATCACATGCAATCAAAATAAGTGATATGATATGGCCATCATCATCTTGTTCCTTTGATCTTCATCTCCAAAGCACCGTCTTGATCACCATCTTCACCGGCTTGACACCTTGATCTCCATCATAGCATCGTTGTCGTCTTGCCAACTACTGCTTCTACAACTATCGCTATGCTCAGTGATAAAGTAAAGCAATTACATGGCGATTGCATTTCATACAATAAAGCGACAACCATATGGTTCCTGCCAGATGCCGATAACTTCTACAAAACATGATCATCTCACACAACAATTCATATCATTACGTCTTGACCATATCACATCACAACATGCCCTGCAAAAACAAGTTAGACGTCCTCTACTTTGTTGTTGCAAGTTTTACGTGGCTGCTACGGGCTTCTAGCAAGAACCGTTCTTACCTACGCATCAAAACCATAACGATTTTTTGTCAAGTGTGTTGTTTTAACCTTCAACAAGGACCGGTCGTAGTCAAACTCGATTCAACTAAAGCTGGAGAAACAGACACCCGCTAGCCACCTTTGTGCGAAGCACGGCGGTAGAACCAGTCTCATGAACGCGGTCATGTAATGCCGGTCTGGGCCGCTTCATCCAACAATACCGTCGAATCAACGTATGACATGCTGGTAAGCAGTATGACTATTATCGCCCAGAACTCTTTGTGTTCTACTCGTGCGTATAACATCTACGCATAGACCTGGCTCGGATGCCACTGTTGGGGAACACAGTATTTCAAAAAAATTACCTACGATCATGGAAGATCTATCTAGGAGATGCATAGCAACGAGAGGGGAGAGTCTACGTACCCTCGTAGACCGAAAGCGGAAGTGTTTAGTAACGCGGTTGATGTAGTCGAACGTCTTCAGATCCAACCGATCCAAGTACCGAACGCACAACACCTCCACGATCAGCACACGTTCAGCTCGGTGACATCCCTCGTACTCTTGATCCAACTGAGGCCGAGGGTGAGTTACGTCAGCACGACGGCATGGTGATGGTGCTGATGAAGTTACCGATGCTGGGCTTCGCCTAAGCACTACAATGATATGATCGAGGTGTGTATTTGTGGAGGGGGGCACCCCACATGGCTAAAAGATCAACTTGTGTTGCTATGGGGTGCCCCTCCCCCGTATATAAAGGAGGGGAGGAGGAGGCCGGCCGGCCACAAGGGGCGCGCCCAAGGGGGGGAATCCTACTCCAAGTAGGAATCGCCCCCCCCCCCTTTCCTAGTCCAAGTAGGAGAAGAAGGAAGGAGAGGGAGAAGAGAAGGAAAGGGGGGCCACCCCCTAGCCCTAGTACAATTCGATTTGGGCTAGGGGGGTGCGCTCCACATCTTAGCCTGCCTCCTCTCTTCCATCACTAGGCCCATGAGGCCCAATAACTTCCTGGAGGGGGTTCCGGTAACCCCCGGTACTCCGAAACTCATCTGAAACGACCCGAACCATTCCGGTGTCCGAATGTAACCTTCAAATATATGAATCTTTATGTCTCGACCATTTTGAGACTCCTCGTCATGTCCGTGATCTCATCCGAGACTCCGAACAAACTTTGGTACATCAAATCACATAACTCATAATACAAATCGTCATCGAACGTTAAGCGTGTGGACCCTACGGGTTCGAGAACTATGTAGACATGACTGAGACACATCTCTGGTCAATAACCAATAGTGGAACCTTGATGCTCATATTGGTTCCTACATAGTCTATGAAGATCTTTATTGGTCAAACCGCATAACAACATACGTTGTTCCCTTTGTCATCGGTATGTTATTTGCCCGAGATTTGATCGCCGGTATCATCATACCTAGTTTAATCTCGTTACCGGCAAGTCTCTTTACTCGTTCTGTAATGCATCATCTCGTGATTAACTTGCTAGTCACATTGCTTGCAAGGCTCATAGTGATGTGCATTACCCGGAGGGCCCAGAGATACCTCTCCGATACACGGAGTGACAAATCCTAACCTTGATCTATGCCAACTTAACAAACACCATCGGAGACACTTGTAGAGCATCTTTATAATCACCCAGTTATATCGTGACGTTTGATAGCACACAAGGTGCTCCTCCGGTATTCGGGAGTTGCATAATCTCATAGTCAAAGGAACATGTATAAGTCATGAAGAAAGCAATAGCAATAAACTAAATGATCATAGTGCTAAGCTAAAGGATGGGTCTTGTCCATCACATCATTCTCTAATGATGTGATCCCGTTCATCAAATGAGAACACATGTCTATGGCTAGGAAACTTAACCATCTTTGATTAACGAGCTAGTCAAGTAGAGGCATACTAGGGACACTCTGTTTTGTGTACGTATTCACACATGTACTAAGTTTCCGGTTAATACAATTCTAGCATGAAAAATAAACATTTATCATGATATAAGGAAATATAAATAACAACTTTATTATTGCCTCTAGGGCATATTTCCTTCAGTTTTTGGAAATCACAAACAAATGGATCGTCCTGATCCATAAAATCAACATCGTGTGCGAAACATTGTACTGGAACATGACCACAAGTTGTTGTAAATAGAAGCCAAGCACATTGAGAAGCCCATTTGTCCACCTGAAACTTCTTTTTTTTGATGTTCAACGTATCCGTCCGTGTCAAATTTCTTGTTGGAAAACTTAAGCCTCATGGACAATAGTAACCTCACATTCAACAAGAAGAATGTGACAAAGCTTCTGTTTTCCTGGTTGGGTGCATATCCTTCCATCGTTATTGTCATCAAACAAATGTCATGAGAACTGTGAAAATCCTGATGCTTATTACACCACCAATTGGTTATATGTTTTTCTCCAGGTGTTAGTGCCTAAGTAGACATGAAGATTGAAAACAGTTAAAGTCTAAAAAGAGAGTATGTTGAAAGAGCGACAGCTGAACGGTTAATTCTAGTACAATATATATGGGATTTCAACGTGCATGAAATCATCACCTTTATATACAAATTCTCCATACAGGGAAAGCATCGCAGCAATCCAGTAATTGTGTTTAGATCATAACTAATCATTCTGATATATAAAATCTTGACAGAATCCAGCATCATTGACAGGCTATCCGTGGACGAACTCTTCATTGAGCATATAACATAATATTAGTACCCAAAGTATACTCCAAGATGATATAAAACTTATGCACACAAATGAAAAATGCAGCTTATGATTACAAATGTGTAGATGATAATATACGATACCTGAATAAGTGTCGAGCCAAACACCAACTTGTGATAATTAAATGGATCACGAATTACACCCAAGGTCTCCAATTTAGGCGCAGAGGCGACAGTTATTTGCAAAGGTATATAACAATAATGAAGGAGCAACCTTTGAAGTGAAGGGGCATCTTTGATGATGAGTTGCTGTCCTTGAAAACAAATTCCAATGCTTTTAAGGTGACGCGACTTTATTTCGAGACAACTGATCATGATTTCTATTCTCAAAACAATCAGCAAGCGCTCTAGGGCAGGGCAACTAGAGTGGATGATGTTGTGCAGTGAGGCCTCCGACAGATAAACCACCACATGCGAAAGTTTTTTTAGCAGTGGGAGTTGAAGCATTTGTAGCAGATCGTCTGGTAGATGGCACCGGGAGAAGGTGGCGGTGTGGAGAGAGGAGGAAAACCATGAGATGGAAAATGGTGGTGTGGGCACAAATTCTTGGCCTTCGGTTCGTGGTATGTAATTTTCGTGGTAATGGTAGAACTCAAACTGCTGGAGTTTTTTGAATTCAGGGTATGTTAGCTAGGCATCCACCGTGCATGGTCTGGACAGCAGGTAGCGTGTCGGGATGCAGAGGCGTTCAATGGAGCCCTGGTGGGAGGAGATGATGGCTCTAAGAAGTTCAAAATCATGAACGACACATAGCTGATGACGGTCGAGATTAAGGGGCATGGTGCGCCATAGAGGGCACCACCGAGGGACTTGGGTGCGGCGGCAATCCTTGGTGGAGAGAAGCGAGATGATCGCCCCAGGGATGGCGTCTGGGAGATCGCTGATGCGGTCCACTCGAGATTCTATGGGTTTCTCAAATCCAGTGGGCGAGGGGCTCGCCGCTTCTCCCCGCGCCGCCAGGTGCTGGATCTACAACCTGTGTCCCCACTAGCGGGAGCCTCATCTTCTTGGCCCCATGGCCAGCTGAGGGGGTCCTGGATTAAGGGGTCCTCGGGCGTCCAACCCGTGTGACATGGGCCGGACTATTGGGCCATGAAGATACAAGATAGAAGACTTCCTCCCATGTCCGGATAGGACTCTCCTTTGCGTGGATGGCAGGCTAGGTGGCCGGATGTACTATTTCCTTTCTATGTAACCGACTTTGTACAACCCTAGGCCCCTCTGGTGTCTATATAAACCGGAGTGTTTAGTCCGTCGAGGCAATCATAATCATATACGCTAGACTTCTAGGGTTTTTGCCATTACGATCTCGTGGTAGATCAACTCTTGTAACCCCCATACTCATCAATATTAATCAAGCAGGACGTAGGATATTACCTCCATCAAGAGGGCCTCAACCTCGGTAAAACTTCGTGTCCCTTGTCTCCTATTACCATCAACCTCAGACGCACAGTTCGGGACCTCCTACCCGAGATCCGCCGGTTTTGACACCGACATTGGTGCTTTCATTGAGAGTTCCACTGCGTTGCCGCCAAAAGGTTCGATGGCTCCATCCATCATCTGCAACGATACTACCCTAGGGGAGGTTTTTCCTCTGGCCAGATCTTCGTATTTGGTGGCTTCGCACTGCGGGCCAACTCACTTGGCCATATGGAGTAGATCGATAGCTATGCCCCAGGTCACCAGATTAGTTTTGGAAACCTGGATTATGACGCTGATATCCGAGGAGACTTGATCTTCCAAGGATTCACGACCCCAACCTCCGCTCTGGACTTAGAGCCGGAGCGCCTCGCCAGTACCGAAGACAAGATTTCTAAACCCGCCAGACTATCTGTGGCCACTAGGCCCAGTACGGGAGAGCCGGAGGAAGCAGCGTCACCAGCATTCATCACCAAGCCGGACTCTTCCCCAGACGTCGGCTCCAAACTATCAGAGTCAGCAGTGTGAGCTTGGCCAAGGAATTCCCTTCCCGCCATACTCCACATATTCTTTTCTCCCTCGACAAACCTCGCCTTTAAGCGAGGCTCTGGACTTGATGCGATCCCTCGGGATTATGGAGGAGCAACGTTCGAACTACGCACAGCCCAGACTAGGGACTGAGAGCGGGGAATTTTACGTCCCACCCACCACCCACTTCATCGCCACAGTAGACAACTTAACTGACATGCTCGTTTACGGCTCCGAAGACATCGACGGTATGGACGACGATGCCGGAGAGGAGAAAGCCGAAAACCCGCTGTTTACCAGACGCTGGACAGCCACCTCTTTGTATGATGTGTACATGGTGGATGTACCCAATGAGGGTGACAACGATAATGAGAAAAATCCAGTAGGGGATAAACCTCCCGAGATACAACAAAAATGGCGACGGCGCCACTCTAAATCATGCTGCAGCAAAGACAACAGTACCGACACGAGAGACAACAACACTCCAGATGATGCCAAAGACCAAGAAAACCCCGTCGAGCAAAACTCCGAACAAGACAATCGGGAGGATGGGCAAGTTAGCCCTGACGAACAGGCTCCAAACAAAGACTCGAAGGACAGTAATTACCTTCCATCCTCCGAGGATGAGGTGAGCCTCGGTGACGAAGACTTTATCGTGCCTGAGGAACCTCTCGAGCAGGAGCGGTTTAAGCAACGGCTAATAGCCACGGCAAGGATCCCCAAAAAGAAGCAGTAGCAGCTTCAAGCTAATCATGATCTGCTCAATGACAGATGGACTAATGTCCTGGCAGTAGAGGAATATGGCCTCGAGCGCCCAACCAAAAGCTACCCAAAGCGTAAATTGCTACCTCAATTCGATGATGAGGCACTTGAGACCGTACCATCAGCGCGTAATGCGGCTGATCGACCACTACGTGGTCGAGACAAAACGGCAACTCAAGCCAAACACCAGCTCGTCCCACCCTGCCGTGAAGGCAGAGATAAAAAAGCATGGGGATACATGTATGACCTGCGGCGGGACCTGAATAATAAAGCAGGTCTGGACAGATCGATCTACGGATCATGGGGGCACGCCCCGATGCATGACGACGGTTATCAAGCCGAACATGGTAAGCACAATCACGTCCATGCCGAAAGCCACAGACGGACTCCATCTGAACTATGTCACGATCTGACCCGATATAGAGGCGCTGCACACCCCCTCTGCTTCACTCATGAAGTGATGGAACATGAATTCTCAGAAGGGTTCAAACCCGTGAATATCGAATCATATGACGGAACCACAGATCCGCGGTATGGATTGAAGACTTTATTCTCCATATTCATATGGCCCACGGTGACGAACTTCGTGCCATCAAATACCTCCCGCTAAAACTCAAGGGGCCAGCTCGGCACTGGCTGAACAGTCTGCCCGAGAATTCCATTGGCAGCTGGGAAACCTTGGAAGACGCCTTCCGCGATAACTTCCAAGGTACATATGTCCGACCTCTGGATGCCGATGACCTAAGTCACATTATCCAGCAGCCCGGGGAGTCAGACAGGAAGCTTTGGACTAGGTTCTTAACTAAAAAGAACCAAATTGTCGATTGTCCGGACGCCGAAGCCCTTGTGGCCTTTAAACATAGTGTCCGAGACGAATGGCTCGCCCGCCACCTCGTACAAGAAAAACCAAAATCCATGCCAGCCCTTACCGCTCTAGTGACCCGCTTCTGCGCGGGAGAGGATAGCTGGCTCGCTCATAGAAGCAACATCACTAGTGATCTGGGCACTTCCAAAGTTCGAGACGGCAACGGCAAGCCACGACGCAATAAACACAAGCGTCGAAATAATAATGAAGGAACGCACAACACGGCGGTCAACGCCGGATTCATCGGCTCCAAACCCGGTCAACGGAAAAAGCCATCCAAGGCAAACAGAGATGGACCATCCAATCTAGACAAGATACTGGATCGACCCTGCCAAATTCATGTCACCCCCGATAAACTAGCCAATCATACCAACAGAAGCTGTTGGGTCTTCAAACAAGCCGACAGGCTTAATGCCGAACACAAGGGGAAGGGGCCGCCTAGTGACAGCGACGACGAAGAGACTTGCCAACCAAACACCGGGGCCCAGAAGCAATTTCCCCCCAAAGTAAAAATAGTAAACATGGTACATGTGACGCATATTCCTACGGGGAAGCGCAGAGGCACACTATGGGACACCTACGCCATAGAGATAGTCGCCTCAAAATCTAGCCAATGGGCGGCCTGCCTGATCACTTTTGATCGCAAAAGACCACCCAGCGAGTATCCTTCACGAAGGTTCAGCAGCTCTCGTCCTCGACCCAATTATCGACGGGTTCCATCTCACGAAAGTCCTTATGGACGGCGGCAGTAGCCTTAATCTACCCTACCAGGACACTGTCCGCAAAATGGGCATTGATCCTTCAAGAATCAATCCCATCACAACTTCCTTCAAGGGAGCAGTACCCGACATAGAAGCTCACTTCACAGGCTCAATTACATTGGAAGTCGTTTTTAGCTCGTCGAACAACTTTCGAAGCGAAGGCTTGACCTTCGATATTGTCCTGTTCCACAGTAGCTAGCATGCACTACCCGGGCGTCCCGCTTTTGCTCGTTTTAACGCGATCCCACATGATGCTTATCTAAAGGTTAAGATGCCCGGTCCACGCGGCGTCATCATGATAAACAGAAACATGGAACTCCCCCTCCGTACAGAGGATCATACTACGGCTACTGTAGTCAAAGTACAAAGCGGCCCCCCTCAAGTCGCACATCTTATCAGCCATCAAGCCGTCGGTCTCTATTCAACAGGACCAATCAATCTCAGAGCTGGATTAGCAGTCCGGCCTCCATCGTTCGCCTCACATAGTTGCAAAGTTTCCACCATGCATACATAATTATGCACTTAAAATACCCTGGTCATCGGCGGAGGCACAATTCGTACTGGCCTACAATGTGGCCCGCACTCCCATAGCATGTTTCCTTTTTTCTAACTATCATCTATCTTTTATCACAGGTGACTCAAAGTTTGGTCATCTTATGGACTCTTTCCGAGTTCGGCTTCGTGCAGGTAACCAAAGGCTATTCCTGTCGAGGAGTTCTTTCACCGAGGCAAGGCAACGCAGACGTGCGACAGGAGGTCCAAATATTTTTTTGTGGACCCCACTCTTTATTTGAAACCTGTACAGTGCCTTCTTTCCTCTGCCTTCGACCCCCGGCGTGTTAAATAGTCCGGGTAGTGGCGTTATAATCTTAGAGATTGCATTTGACGTATCAATCAGATTCCAGTGAACATAGTCCGTATTCAGTATTTGCTTTTTCTAAAAACTGAATTTTGCTTCTTCGGCTGTTTCACGCACGCACCTCGGCACAAATTGCCAGGGGCTCGATATGGCAACATATGAGTTGCTGACAAGTCCGAACAGCTTTATTAGCATACTTCGCCGTCACGAGTTTGGGCCTTATATGCATCACCTCCGAATCATGTCGTTGGTCAATAGTTGGGTTGCCCGGCTCCTGTGCTTACTACCTTATGTTCCGCCCTATCGGCTAAGGTAGTAAAGGGAGAACTACTGCGATTGTGTTTTCGGTTCATCTGGTCAAACACCTCAGTAGAGAAAGCCGAAAACTGACTGTCATGATGCGGCGAGAGCTGGTCAATCACTCGATGACCTTTTGGAATCTTTCGCGATTCCTTCCGTACAACACAAAGGACCATTCTTCTGGTCACCTATGTAACGCACCGAATTCGGATAAACGCGTACATACCAGGGCCTATATCATAGACCCACCGTCAAACTCCTATGGCTAAGTGAAAGTGTTAAAGCCCTATAGTCCGATTGCCTTGTTTGCTGCATTGGCACCTCCTTTATGGACCAAGATGTTGGGTCAAGAGTGATCAAGTGCTTTTACAAACACCCCCGTATTATATGCGAGGGGGCTGAAGCCGACGACCGCAAAACTTTCAGATTATACAATAAACAGCCGCACAGGAGGGACTAAAACGTTCAAGCAAAAAGCATAGCCTATAATATCATAATATTGTTTTAAAATTTTGGTACAAATCACTTGAATATCATATCCTTTGAGCACTGACCCTCTATCAAGCGGGCTCCCTCAAGGACATCCTCAAAATAATGCTCCGGCGTGTGGTGGTCCTTGCCCCAGGGTGGACTCTTTGCTGCAATATCAGTGGCCTGCATGTTCGGCCAGTATGTCTTGGCGCGGGCAAGGGCCATCCATGCACCTTCAATGCACGTTGACCACTTAATGGCGTCGATACGCGACACCAGCAACATGTCGCGGCACCAAGCCGCAATAATTATACGGAATTGGCTCCGTCGGCCATAGCCGAACCACGACGTCCTTCATGGCAGATCCAGATATTATGTGGAGCTTGTCCCACTGGGCCATCTATTCATTCAGCAACAACGAACGCTTTGGCATGTTGAATTGCGACCAGAAAAGCTTCTCCGTTGTATGTCCTTCTTGTGCCTGGTAAAACTGCACCGCATCGGAGACACTCTTCGGCAAGTCCAAGAATGCGTCTGGAGAACTCCACATTTGGTTAAGTGGGGCATACTTCGGATCACCAAATTTAGTCTGTAATAAGAAGGGATTACCGGCCGCTATTTCCCCAGCTTGTCGGATCTCCTCCCGAGCCGCTATAGACTCGGACCGTGCTTCTCTCGCCTCTTGTAAGGCCTTGTCGAGATCGGTCGTTTTAACTTTGCTATCCTTTTCTAGGAATTCACATCTGACAGTGGCATCCTTAGCTCGCGCGCCATGTGTCGGTGTTCTGGGAACGGGGGTCCCCAGACTTGCCTACCTGTGGCCTGCGGCGTGGCTCAAAGGGGGCCCAGCACGGCCCGTCTTCACCAACACAAGACCCTCGCGTGGGGCCAAGCCTCGTGGGGCGGACGACGCGGAGCTTCCTCAGGCATGGCCTCATCAGGCTGGCTCATGAGGGGCGGAGAGATCAAGGCGGGGTACCTCACGAGGTGCCCGTGACGCAAGCCATGACGATTCAGGGCGCCAGGCGGGTGCGAGCCCACGCAGCGTCCTCCTTCCCTCTTTGCTGCAAAGGGGGCAAGCGCAGCTGCGGAGTACCGAGGCATCAGGCAAAGGTTGCCATTTTGGTGCAACAAGACCAAGACCAGGAGGACTACGAGACGGAGGTCACCGTGGAGCCCAAGACGGCGCCATCACTAGAGCTTTGCACAGGCGAAGACTGCTTTTGTCAGGATAGCTGATACTTGTTGTCCCCCTTCAAATTAGCCCGCCATTGTTGGCTCCCTTCCCGCTCAATATTTGTGGAGAGGACTAGGGCCTCTATAAATAGGACTAGCCACCCTCAGGGTAGGGAGGATCGAGAATCAGCCAACCCAGAAACAAGCTGGGGTCGAAATCAGGGTCGGTCAGTTGGAGGAAAGCAGAGAGAGAGAGAGAAAGGTGACTGAACTCCTCCGAGCAGTTCATCGCCCCAGCCAAGAACAGACCCTCGCGAGGCTGTTCTTCCTTGTATTGTTCATCATCATCAGCCCAAGAGGCAATCCACCACACCACACACTGGAGTAGGGTATTACACCACAACGGTGGCCCGAACCAGTATAAACCTTGTGTCTCTTGTGTTGTTCTTTCCTTAGTTTAGATCCTAGCATGGCGGAGGGGCGCAGGTAGGTAGTGGGCGAAATCTCCGCGCGCACCCCAGTGTTCGAACCTCAAGGGTCTGCCGGAACCCGAAATCCGACATTTGGCGCGCCAGGTAGGGGTGCGCCGGAATACTTCTTCCACCGTCCCGTTCTCCTCCGACCGTCACGCCCATGTCTGACGCTCGTCGGGACCGCGCCGAGTGCCGGGCTGCACTCGCTTCCCGCGTCGCCCAGACGGCCCCTGTCGGCGGGCATCCACGCCATTCCCCGTCACCTGCCGTCAACGCCACCACCGGCCCGGCAGGGGACGAGCGGTAAGCATCGTCCCAGCATCCGTCCGTGCGGCAAGACGGCCGCACCGCAACTCCCTCGCTCACCCCAGCTGGTTCTTTGTCCCGCGCGCTCCGCGCGCCCATGGAGGCTCGAGCTGCACTCATCGCGGCAAACGAGCTCCTGCGCTACCGTCCCGTCGACGACGTCTACGAAGAATGGCTCGACCGCGTCGCCGAGCTCGTCCGCGCCACAGGGGGCTCTTCTGCACCGTCCATTCCACTGCACCGCACCCCTCCCTTCGCGGGCGACGAGGCTCCGGCGGCGCCCCGGACACCTCCTCCTCAAGAAGACGCCATGGCCCCAAGGTGCGTGGCCCCTGGGCGGAACCCGCTCCATCAGGCGCCAGCACGGCAAGAGCAGGGCTGCCAGGAAGTCCCTCGCCCGCAAGAAGCTGCCCAGGCGCTCCCTGCTCCAGCACGTCGCGACCATGCTCCTGCTCCCGCGCGTCAAGACCCCGCGTTGCTCCGAGCTGCAGCGCGTGGGGACATGCAAGACCAGGCTCTCCGTCACCCAAGGCCTCCAGTGGCCATAGCAGGCTGCCGCGCCTTCACCACCGAACTACGCAGCATAGCGTGGCCCGGCAAGTTCAAGCCAGACCTGCCTCCTCGCTACGACGGCACGGCTGACCCTGCAGAGTTCCTCCAGCTCTACGAGCTAGGCATCGAAGCTGCCAACGGAGACGAGAAGGTCATGGCGAACTGGTTCCCCATGGCACTCAAGGATGGGGCCCGCACCTGGCTCCTAATCCTGGCTCCAGGCACAATCTCCTCCTGGGAGGAGATGCGCACCCGCTTCATCGCTAACTTCCAAGGCACTCGCGACCGGCCACCCGCCATGAGCGACATGCGCTGCATCAAGCAACAGCCCGGGGAAACCCTGCAGAAGTACATCCAGCGCTTCAACAACGCACGCCTCAGGATTCCCAAGGTGACTGAGGAGGCCATCATCTCGGCCTTCTCCGACGGCGTGCGCGACGTCAAGATGAAGGAGGAGCTGGCGATGCATGAAGACCTATGCACTTCCTTGGAGTTGTTCAACTTGGCGAACAAGTGCGCCAGGGCTGAGGAAGGGCGTCTCTCCCTCCTCAAGTTGCCCGCCACAGACCCAGAAGAGAAGAAGCTCAAGGCCAAGGATGTGAAGCGCAAGGGGGCTGCCGTGCTCGCGGCAGAACCAGACACCAAGCGGGGCAGAGATCAGCCCGAACCTTCCAAGGGCAGCCGGTACTATGTGTATCATGACCTCCACACCCACAACACCAATGAATGTCAAGAACTCCGAGCCGTGCGAAAAGGAAGGATCGGCCATCGCCCCGACCGCGGTGACCGGGACTACGGTCGAGGAGGAGGAAGGAACGCAGGACGCTGGGAAGACCGTGGCCCGCGCCAAGGGTGGCGCGACCAACCTCGCGAGGATCGCTGGCAAGAACCGCCTCGCGAGAGAGGATGGAGGGATCAGCCTCGCGAGGGAGACTGGAGGGATCAGCCTCGCGAGGATCGCCCGCAAGGCAACGCAGGCCTCCCACCGCTGCCACCACTGCCAAGGAGAAACGAGGGCCGCCACCAGGACGAGGAGGATGGGGGCTTCCAGGAGCCGCGCGTGATTGCCTGCATCTTGGGCAGGGCACAAGCCCCAGCCTCTCAGCGCATCTTCAAGCAGTTCGCCCGCGAGGTGAATGCAGTCCTCCCCAGGCTCGAAGCCACGCACCCCCTCAGGTGGTCGGCGTGCGCCATCATGTTCAGCTCAGCAGATCAGCTCAAGTGTGCGACTACAGCCGGAGTCCTCCCGATGCTTTGTTCCCCAATCATCAGCAACGTGGTGGTCACCAAGACCCTCATCGATGGAGGGGCAGGGCTCAGCGTCCTAACCGTGGAGACGCTCAACAACCTCCAAGTTCCCTACAGCCAGCTTCAACCAACCAAGCCCTTCTCCGGTATCACTGACGGCTCCACGGTCCCGATTGGGCAGGTCTGCCTCCCTGTCACCTTCGGGGCACGCGACAACTACCGCACCGAGCTCATCGACTTCGACGTCGCTCACATTCGCCTTCCGTACAACGCCATCCTTGGGTACCCAGCGCTGGCCAAGTTCATGGTCGTAACTCACCACAGCTACAACGTCCTCAAGATGCCAGGAAGCGGCGGAGTCATCACGGTGCCCTGTGAAGAGAAGGACGCGGTGTGTTCCCTGGAACGAGCCTTTCAGGCCGCATCACTGGAAGACCTGGATCGTGGAAGCAGGAGGCCTCCCGAGACCACCCCCAAGAAGAAGAAGACATCGTCCGGCCTGACCACTCAGGAGGCAGGCCCCTCTGGGCCCGCACCTGCCCAGGGGGAGCCTCCCTCCATCGCATAGGAAAGCACGCCCGGCGCCCTCCTCAGGTAGGGCTCGGGGGTTCTCCCCCGGAGGGCCACCGACCTGGCTAGGGTCACGAGGGAGGCGCTTGGGCACCACATGGAGGCGTGTTTTGAAGCATGTTTCCCTCGAGCAGTTGCAAGGCTAGGAGATCCAGATCCTCAGGAGTTCGACAGCAAGGCCATTCAGGAGCTACAGGAGTCAAGAGTCATGAAAGGCGGCCGCCGCTTGCCAGCAGTGGCCCCCCATCCAGGCGAGGATGGTGGGCTGCGCGTCTGCATCGACATACCAGGGCTCAACCGAGTCGCCTCTCTGGAGCGCCTCTGGCCCTCGCGAGTGGGGCGCTGCGGAGGTCCACCCCACAGCTATGTTTGCATGCCTTACGCCTTGCCGAACGCGGCTGACGCGTACCAACGCCTCATGAGGGGCATCACGGAGGCACAAGAAGCCAGGTGTTCCGCAGCCCTGGCAGAGATGGAGATGGCCCGCGAGGAGCCACCATCGCCTCTGGAGCCTCCCGAGGCCCCTGGGCCTGGGGGCTCGTGAGGATCGGCTCCCGCAGCCCACTGAGCCTGCTACACCCACACCCCTTCGTCCTCAAAATCATCAGGTGACATCTTTCAAGTTTTACTTCCAGCTGGGAGCGCCCCCAGGGCTGCATTATTCCCAGGCCGCGTGGGTCCGTCCCTGCGGCATGTATCCCTTTATTCCATATTGTTAGCTTACCTTGTTGGGGGCGCCCCTCGGGCTGCATGACCCCCCAAGTTGCTCGGGCCTGACCCAGTGATGTCCGCATTCCCAACATCTCTTTGAACGAATCCACTCCTTTGCAGCTAATGTGTTTTACCCAGTTGCCTGCTCAGCTGACGCCAACTAATGAAGCTGCTCCCAAACGGCACGATGCTTGCGCATGGGTCTGTCCCTGCAATGCCGACAAACCTCGATGGCTGAGCTCTGGCCGCGGCAGCCCCGCATAGCGTCACCTCATCAAGCCTTCAGCGCCTCACTACCCCTCAGAAGCAACCCACGGCTGACCGTCAATTGTGATGGCAACCCTTTGCTTTTTCTATGATGGACCTGCAGGACCTTCCGAAGGAGCTGCGTCAGGTGAGGTCCTTGCGGTGTCTCCTTCGCTCTCGTCCACGCGAACTGCTTGCACGTTAAAGGGGGGTGCCTGAGCATTGCGACTCAGGGCTCCTACTGGCTCTCCAGCCCTCACCCTCTGGCCTTGACCACGGCATCACGACCTGGCATACCAGCAACGGCTGAGACTCGCTCGAGGGCCGGGACCCGAGGACGTAGAGCATAAAGGGGAGCAAAAGCGAGAGGGGAGAGATACACGAGGACCTTGCCAAGCAACCTCGCGCCTGCCGATGCACGGACCCGGCGACACACCAGGGATCGGCCCCTGATCCTCGAGATAAGTCACCGCCCGGAAGCGCCAGCTACCGTGGCACCATCCCCGCACCTAATGCTATCCCATGTTAGCGACGCCGCTCTCCTTTCTCACCGAACGACGGCTGCTTGGGCGCCAAAGGGGACCTTCTGAGCATCGCGACTTAGGGGCTCTTACCGGACTCCGGGTCGCTCACCTCCTGGCCTTGACCACGGCATCGCGACCTGGCATACCAGCGACGGCTGAAGCCGCCTTGGGACTGGGACCTATCGGCGCAGAGCACCAAGCCCTCGTGAGGTTCGAAAGGGAGGACTGAGCTAAGATGGAATGAGCAACTCGCGCAATTCTACGACAAGGGTTATATATACAAGACAGGATCACAGGCACCTTACAAGCCCCTACGGGACGTGTTTTTGATTCCTTGCAGGGAACGGATCCTAAAGGGACACAAACTACGCGCGTCCCTGCAAAAGACGCCATCATCAACAATGGGCCGTCAAGCACCGACGCCAACCCCATCCAGATCAGAGTTGGGGGCAGCCGGACGAGCCCACCCTGCTCCAGGAGCAGCGCCGGCTCGGGGGCTCGTAGCTGTCGTCGCTCGTCTCCGGAGTCGCGAAGGGCTCGCCGGAGTCGTTGGAACCTCCGACGCCTCCACCGCCTGAGGAGCCTCCAAGGGAGTGGGTGGCGTGCCCAGTCCTCATCACAGCAGGGCCCTGGCCACCTTCCCGGGGCAGCACTCCAGCCGGCGCCCGCTCGCATCGAAGACCTTGAAGAGCATCACCGAAGCACCATCCTAGTCTAAGTGGATCGCGAAGACTCCCCTTGTCCTGCAAACCCAGGCGATCTCCCTCCAGCCCCGGGTCATGTAGACCTCGCCCGGGGCGATGACCGCGACCTCTGCCTCGGTCGCGAGGGTGCTGCAGCCGGCGTGCTGCAGCCAGAGCTCCAGGGGCTCCCCCTGCGGGATGATGGAGGCGAAGAAGGGAGGAAGGCAGATCCAAGACTGAAGAGGAATGGCGACGTGGAGCGCGAACTCTTGGAAGGAGCCCTCGGTGTGGACCCCAGGGGGGACGACCCACACCTTAGTGACCCGGCGGCGCCGCCCGTGGTGGTTAGCATCAACTCCTTCGGGGCCCTCGATGTGGGCGTACAATGGAAGCAGGAACCCCGGCGGCACCCGCTCGCCCCAAGGCCTCGGCACCACCTGAAGGGCCCCTTCGTCCGGGCCACGGGGGATGAGCCGTTTCTTCGGCGGGAGAGGGTCTGGCCCCTCTTGGGGAGCCTTTCCCTTCTCTGCCGTCGAGAACCGGCGGATCGGAGCCATCACGGCAAGACGGAGCAAGGATCGGGAAGAAGGAGAAGTAAGGAGGGGTGGACTGGAAGGGCGCGCGCCATTCCGTACTTATGGCCGGCGAAGGCCAACCGCCGGCCTCCACGATCGCAGGTAATCATGACCCGCTTTTGCATGCAGGGACTTGTCCCATCCGTGTAGTTGTCGAGGCGTCGTGGGGAAGTGGAGGCGCCCACTCAGTCAACCTCCACATGGCGCCCAAGGCCGTAGGCTGTTAGGGCCCGCGGCGCTTCGCTCTTACCCTTCTGCCTCCCTACACGGCCAAGTTCGGGCACGCCTTGGGCCCGGGGGCTACTGTCGGCGTTCTGGGAATGGGGGTCCCCAGACTTGCCTGCCTGCGGCCTGCGGCGTGGCTCAAAGGGGGGCCCCAGCACGGCCCGTCTTCACCAACACAAGACCCTCGCGAGGGGCCAAGCCTCGCGGGGCGGACGACGCAGAGCTTCCTCAGGCACGGCCTCATCAGGCTGGCTCACGAGGGGGCGGAGAGATCAAGGCGGGGTACCTCACGAGGTGCCCGTGATGCAAGCCATGACGATTCAGGGCGCCAGGTGGGTGCCAGCCCGCGCAGCGTCCTCCTTCCCTCTTTGGTGCAAAGGGGGCAAGCGCAGCCGCGGAGTACCGAGGCATCAGGTAAAGGTTGCCATTTCGGTGCAATGACACCAAGACCAGGAGGACTACGAGACGGAGGTCACCGTGGAGCCCAAGACGGCGTCATCACCAGAGCTTTGCATAGGCGAAGACTGCTTTTGTCAGGATAGCTGATACTTGCTGCCCCCTTCAAATTAGCCCGCCATTGTTGGCTCCCTTCCCGACCAATATTTGGGGAGAGGACCAGGGCCTCTATAAATAGGACTAGCCACTATCAGGGTAGGGAGGATCAAGAATCAGCCAATCCAGAAACAAGCTGGGGTCAAAATCAGGGCCGGTCAGTTGGAGGAAAGCAGCGAGAGAGAGAGAGAAAAAGGTGACTGAACTCCTCCGAGCAGTTCATCGCCCCAGCCAAGAACAGACCCTCGCGAGGCTGTTCTTCCTTGTATTCTTCATCATCATCAGCCCAAGAGGCAATCCACCACACCACACACTGGAGTAGGGTATTACACCACAACGGTGGCCCGAACCAGTATAAACCTTGTGTCTCTTGTGTTGTTCTTTCCTTAGTTTAGATCCTAGCATGGCGGAGGGGTGCAGGTAGGTAGGGGGCGAAATCTCCATGCGCACCCCAGTGTTCGAACCTCAAGGGTCTGCCGGAACCCGAAATCCAACACCATGGTAGATATTCTCTCCTCGAATTGGCGCCGAGCAGCCAGTTCGGCTTTTAACTCAGTGGTTGCCTTCTTGGCAATCGCATCACTTATCCTGACTTGCTCCTTGGCCCGGACGAGCTCAGCCCGCAGGGTCTCAACCGCGGCAGCACCATCTGTAGTTATGCATATTTCAATATATAATTCTCAAATTCATGCTCATATTATTATACATACATATACTGACTGCCCCAAAACATACCTTGCGCCTCGTCAAGCCGCCTGTTAATAAGCGTAATGTCGTCATCCGCCACATCAAGATTCTGCTTTAGATCTGCAACCTCTGTAGCACGGGCAGTCGCCATGGATGAAACAATCTTTGTTCCACTTAGTTAGATTATTTCCTGGGCATATCTTTTTTTATCCTCTGATTGCCGCCTTTCGGATGCCAACCAGAGTCTCAGGGGCTACTATCTATACATGGGTGCATTTTTTGCATGTAAAGTGCAATCGAAGATATTACATTGCATACCTCGAAGCCTCTTAGCAGGCCCGTGAAGGCTTCATTCAATCCACTTCTCGCGGACCGAATCCTCTCAGCTACCGTACCCATCAAGGTACGATGTTCCTCTGAGATGGACGCATGTTGCAACACGTCCATCAAAGTATCCGACACCTCCTGATTCCTGGAAGCGGAGATGGGAGTACGGACTCCCTTCGAAGGGATGTGTTTGCTCGGCTCTAGAATCGTCTCCAGCTATAAACCGGATAGTTTGGGGCCTTTATTGTTAGTCCCCGAAGGGGCTGCATGCCCCGAACCCTGGGCCGCCGAAGTATCCCCTTCGGGCACGGTCTTCATTGTCCCTCGCACCACTTGTTGATCAGGAGGAATCCTCTGGGACGACACCTCAAAGTCGTCCACCCTATTGGGCGAGAGGGTCTGGGGAGGCATCTCGCTTTCCATCATCTCAGGAAGAAGATCCCTCAAGGAGGAGGACTGTTGAGGAAGACTGCATGCCAGACTGCAAACATATATTTCAGATGTTTCCCTTGTAAGCAGAAAGGAACGATATATGTTTAGGACACCTTTGTTCACTTACATTCGGCTAAAGGCTTGTCCTTACAAAGGAACTACGCGTCAACGTCGTCTTCCGAACCCGAACCTCCTGGCAAGGACATCTTCCCTCGCTTAGGAGCACCTTCCTCCAAATCTTCAGAGGTGGTCCTCTCCTTCCCATGCGGGGAAGGGATGTCAGCTTCCCCTTTTGTTTTGTCTTCAGAAGAGGGAGTTCCAATCTCCCCGGACATAGCGTCTGGTGTACCTTTAGAATGGGGGTCACCTTTGGCCTTCTTGTTCTCCTCCTTGTCCTCCTTCGCCGGCACTTGATATGGCGCCGGAGCCAGCATCCTTGTTAACACATGATCGACCGAGTCTTCGGGAAGAAGGGCCGAACACCTAATTCGTTCCGCCCTATTTACCCAGCCCTGTGTGAAGATGGTTTTCCTAGTACTATGGGATGTTTAACTAAGCTGTGTTTGGGAGTCGAGTGCTTACCGAGGTATCCGGATGGTTGCAGTCGAGGCCGATGTCTTCGGTGGTATCCAGCCATGCCTTTGTGTCCCAAAGAATAACTTCCACATTCCCTTATGCATCGTACCGAAGAAGTGTTGAAGGGTCTGTGGTCCTTCCGGATTGAACTCCCACATGTGGAGGGGCCGTCGCTGGCGCGGCAGGACCTGGCAGACTAGTACTACCTCTTGAGCACTGCGTTGGTTTTCCCTTGAAGAGGAAAGGGTGATGCAGTAAAGTAGCGTAAGTATTTCCCTCAGTTTTTGGAACCAAGGTATCAATCTAGTAGGAGATCATGCTCGGGTCCCACACACGTACACAAACAAATAAGAACCTCACAACCAACGCGATAAAGGGGTTTTCAATCCCTTCATGGTCACTTACGAGAGTGAGATCTGATAGATATGATAAGATAATTTTTTTGGTATTTTTATGATAAAGAGAAATAAAGATGCAAAGTAAAATAAACGACAATAGAAATAGCTAAGTGTTGGAAGATTAATATGATGGAAGATAGACCCGGGGGCCATAGGTTTCACTAGTGGCTTCTCTCAAGAGCATAAGTATTATGGTGGGTAAATGAATTATTGTCGAGCAATTGATAGAATTGAGAATAGTTATGAGAATATCTAGGTATGATCATGTATATAGGCATCACATCCGTGACAAGTAGACCTAAACGATTCTGCATCTACTACTATTACTCCACACATCGACCGCTATCCAGCATGCATCTAGAGTATTAAGTTCATAAGAACAGAGTAATGCTTTAAGTAAGATGACATGATGTAGAGGAATGAACTCATGCAATATGATATAAACCCCATCTTTTTATCCTCGATGGCAACAATACAATACGTGTCGTTTCCCTTTCTGTCACTGGGATCGAGCACCGCAAGATTGAACCCAAAGCTAAGCACTTCTCCCATTGCAAGAAAGATCAATCTAGTAGGCCAAACCAAACTGATAATTCGAAGAGACTTGCAAAGATAAACCAATCATACATAAAAGAATTCAGAGGAGATTCAAATATTGTTCATAGATAAACTTGATCATAAACCCACATTTCATCGGATCTGGACAAACACACCGCAAAAATAAGATTACATCGAATAGATCTCCAAGATGATCGAGGAGAACTTTGTATTGAGATCCAGAGAGCGATAAGAAGCCATCTAGCTAATAACTATGGACCCGAAGGTCTGAACTAAACTACTCACACACCACCAGAGAGGCCATGGAGTTGATGTAGAGGCCCTCCATGATCAATGCCCCCTCTGGCGGAGCTCCGGAAAAGGCCCCGAGATGGGATCTCTCGGGTACAGAAGGTTATGGCGGTGGAATTAGGTTTTCGTGGTGCTCCTGGATGTTTGGGTGGTACATGGATATATATAGGAGGAAGAAGTACGTCGGTGGAGCAACGAGGGGCCCACGAGGGTGGAGGGCGCGCCCAGGGGGGTAGGCACGCCCCCTGCCTCGTGCCCTCCTCGATCGTTTCTTGACGCCCACTCCAAGTCTCCTGGATCACGTTTGTTGAGAAAATCACGTTCCCGAAGGTTTCATTCCATTTGGACTCCGTTAGATATTCCTTTTCGGCGAAACTCTAAAATAGGCAAAAAAGCAGCAATTTGGGCTGGGCCTCCGGTTAGTAGGTTAGTCCCAAAAATGATATAAAAGTGTAAAATAAAGCCCATTAACATCCAAAATAGATAATATAATAGCATGGAGCAATCAAAAATTATAGATACGTTGGAGACGTATCAAGCATCCCCAAGCTTAATTCCTACTCGTCCTCGAGTAGGTAAATGATAAAAGAAGAATTTTTGATGTGGAATGCTTTCTAACATATTTCTCAATGTGATTTTTATTTATTGTGGCATGAATGTTCAGATCCTAAAGATTCAAAATAAAAGTTTAATAGTGACATCGAAATAATAATACTTCAAGCATACTAACTAAGCAATTATGTCTTCTCAAAATAACATGGCCAAAGAAAGTTATCCCTACAAAATCATATAGTCTGGATATGCTCCATCTTCACCACACAAAATATTTAAATCATGCCCAACCCCGATGACAAGCCAAGCAATTGTTTCATACTTTTGATGTTCTCAAACTTTTTCAATCTTCACGCAATACATGAGCGTGAGCCATGGACATAGCACTATGGTGGAATAGAATGGTGGTTGTGGAGAAGATAAAAAGGAGAAGATAGTCTCACATCAACTAGGCGTATCAACGGCCTATGGAGATGCCCATCAATAGATATTAGTGTGAGTGAGTAGGGATTGCCATGCAATAGATGCACTAGAGCTATAAGTATATGAAAGCTCAACAAAAGAAACTAAGTGGGTGTGCATCCAACTTGCTTGCTCATGAAGACCTAGGGCATTTTGAGGAAGCCCATCATTGGAATATACAAGCCAAGTTCTATAATTAAAAATTCCCACTAGTATATGAAAGTCATATCACAGGAGACTCTCTATCATGAAGATCATGGTGCTACTTTGAAGCACAAGTGTGGAAAAAGGATAGTAGCATCGTCCCTTCTCTCTTTTTCTCTCATTTTTTGGGCCTTCTCCCTTTTTATGGCCTTTCCCTTTTTCCGTCCAGAGTCTCATCCCGACTTGTGGGGGAATCATAGTCTCCATCATCCTTCCCTCACTTGGGACAATGCTCTAATAATGATGATCATCAAACTTTATTTACTTACAACTCAAGAATTACAACTCGATAGTTAGAACAAAATATGACTCTATGTGAATGCCTCCGGCGGAGTACCGGGATGTGCAATGATGCATGAGTGACATGTATGAATAATTATGAACGGTGGCTTTGCCACAAATACGATGTCAACTACATGATCAGGCAAGCAATATGATAATGATGAAGCATGTCATAATAATGGAATGGTAGAAAGTTGCATGGCAATATATCTCGGAATGGCTATGGAAATGCTATAATAGGTAGGTATGGTGGCTGTTTTGAGGAAGGTATATGGTGGGTGTATGATACCGGCGAAAAGTGCGCGGTATTAGAGAGGCTAGCAATGGTGGAAGGGTGAGAGTGTGTATAATCCATGGACTCAACATTAGTCATAAAGAACTCACATACTTATTGCAAAAATCTATTAGTTATCGAAACAAAGTATTACGTGCATGCTCCTAGGGGGATAGATTGGCAGAAAAAAACCATCGCTCGTCCCCGACCGCCACTTATAAGGAAGACAATCAATAAAAAAATCATGCTCTGACTTCGTCACATAACGGTTGACCATACGTGCATGCTACGGGAATCAAAAACTTCAACACAAGTATTTCTAAAATTCAGAACTACACAACTAGCATGACTCTAATATCACCATCTCTATATCTCAAAACAATTATCAAGTATCAAACTTCTCATAGTATTCAATGCACTTCCTATGAAAGTTTTTATATTATTCCTAAAAGAAAATTTCCATGTTGTTCTAAAGGACTCTCAAAATAATATAAGTGAAGCATGAGAGATCAATTATTTCTATAAAATAAAACCACCGCCATGCTCTAAAAGGTATAAATGAAGGAGTAGAGCAAAAACTATATAGCTCAAAAGATATAAGTGAAGCACATAGAGTATTCTAATAAATTTCAAATCATGCGAGTCTCTCTAAAAAGGTGTGTACATCAAGGATGATTGTGGCAAACTAAAAATCAAAGACTCAAATCATACCAGACGCTCCAAGGAAAACACATATCATGTGGTGAATAAAAATATAGCTCCAAGTAAAGTTACCGATAGACCAAGACAAAAGAGGGGATGCCTTCCGGGGCATCCCCAAGCTTAGGCTTTTTGGTGTCCTTGAATTTTACCTTGGGGTGCCATGGGAATCACCAAGCTTAGGCTCTTGCCACTCCTTGTTCCATAAACCATCAAATCTTTACCCAAAACTTGAAAACTTCACAACACAAAACTTAAATAGAAAATCTCGTGAGCTCCGTTAGCGAAAGAAAAGAAAACACCGCTTCAAGGTACTGTAATGAAATAATTCTTGATTTATATTGGTGTTAAACCTACTGTATTCCAACTTCTCTATGATTTATAAACTCTTTTACTAGCCATAGATTCATAAAAATAAGCAAACAACACACGAAAAACAGAATCTGTCAATAACAGAACAGTCTGTAGTAATCTGTATCTAACACAAACTTCTTTAACCCCAAAAATTCTAAAATAAATTTCTGTACGTGAGGAATTTATCTATTAATCATCTGAAAAAATAATTAACTGCATTTCACTTTCCAAATAAAAATGGCAGCCATTCTCGTGAGCGCTAAAGTTTCTGTTTTTTATAGCAAGATCAAAAAGACTTTCCCCAAGTCTTCCCAACGGTTCTACTTGGCACAAACACTAATTAAACACAAAAAACACAACCAAAACAGAGGCCAGATAAATTATTTATTACTAAACAGAAAGAAAAAAGCAAGGAATAAAAATAAAATTGGGTTGCCTCCCAACAAGCGCTATCGTTTAATGCCCCTAGCTAGGCATAAAAGCGAGATAGATCTAGGTATTGCCATCTTTGGTAGGCAATCCATAAGTGGCTCTCATAATAGATTCATATGGTAATTTAATTTTCTTTCTAGGGAAGTGTTCCATGCATTTCCTTAATGGAAATTGGAATCTAATATTCCCTTCCTTCATATCAATAGTTGCACCAATCGTTCTAAGGAAAGGTCTACCAAGAATAATAGGACATGAAGGATTGCAATCTATACCAAGAACAATGAAATCTACAGAAAAATAGTTCCTATTTGTAACAATAAGAACATCATTAATTATTCCCATAGGTTTCTTAATAGTGGAATCCGCAAGGTGCAAGTTTAAAGAAGAATCATCAAATTCACAGAATCCTAGCAAATCACATAAAGTTTTCGGAATCGTGGAAACACTAGCACCGAAATCACACAAAGCATAAAATTCATGATCTTTAATTTTTATTTTAATATTAGGTTCCCACTCATCATAAAGTTTTCTAGGGATAGAAACTTCCAACTCAAGTTTTTCTTCATAAGATTGCATCAAAGCATCAACGATATGTTTACTAAAAGCTTTATTTTGACTATAAGCATGAGGAGAATTTAGCACGGATTGCAACAAGGAAATACAATCAATCAAAGAGAAATTATCATAATTAAATTCCTTGAAATCCAAGATAGTGGGTTCATTGCTATTTAAAGTTTTAACCTCTTCAATCCCACTTTTAACAATCTTTGCATCAAGATCTAAAAACTCTAAATTTTTGGAACGCCTTCTAGGTAAAGGTGGCTCATCTTCAGTCCCATCATTATAAAGATTCATATTGCAAAACAAAGATTTAATAGGAGACACATCAATAACTTTTAGATCTTCATCTTTATTTTCATAGAAACTAGAAGAACACGCTTTCACAAAGCAATCTTTCTTAGGACGCCATCCTAGCAGTTCTTTCTTTGCACTCATCAATGGAAATTCTCATGGCTTTGAGAGACTCATTGATATCATGCTTAGGTGGAATAGATCTAAGTATCAAAGAATCAACATCAAGAGAAATTCTATCAATGTTCCTAGCCAATTCATCAACCTTAAGCAATTTTTCTTCAAGCAAAGCATTGAGATTCTTTTGTGAATTCATAAACTCCTTAACACTAGTCTCAAATTCAGAGGGCATCTTATTAAAATTTCCATAAGAATTGTTGAGGAATTACCATAATTATTAGAGGAATTACTAGGAAACGGCCTAGAATTAAAATTACCTCTATACGCGTTGTTACCAAAATTGTTCCTGCCAACAAAATTCACATCCATAGATTCATTATTATTCTCAATCAAAGTAGACAAAGGCATCTCATTAGGATCAGTAGGAGCACTCTTCTTAGCAAACAATTTCATAAGTTCATTCATCTTTCCACTCAAAACATTAATCTCTTCAATTGCATTCACTTTTTTACTAGTAGATCTTTCAGTGTGCCATTGAGAATAATTAACCATAATATTATCTAGGAGTTTGGTAGCTTCTCCTAAAGTGATTTCCATAAAAATGCCTCTCGCGGCTGAATCTAAAAGATTTCTAGAAGCAAAATTCAATCCGGCATAAAAATTCTGTATAATCATCCATAAATTCAAACCATGTGTAGGGCAATTACGTAGCATTAATTTCATCCTCTCCCAAGATTGTGAAACATGTTCATGATCAAGTTGCTTAAAATTCATAATATCATTTCTAAGAGAGATGATCTTAGCGGGAGGAAAATACATAGAGATAAAAGCATCTTTGCACTTATTCCATGAATCAGTACTATTTTTAGGCAAAGACGAAAACCAAGCTTTAGCACGATCTCTAAGCAAAAAACGGAAATAGCTTAAGTTTAACAATATCATTATCCACATCTTTCTTCTTTTGCATATCACACAAATCAACAAAGTTGTTTAGATGGGTAGCGGCATCTTCACTAGGAAGGCCAGAAAACGGATATTTGATGACAAGATTCAGCAAAGCAGTGTTAATTTCACAAGATTCAACATCGGTAAGAGGAGCAATCAGAGTGCTAATAAAATCATTGTTGTTGGTATTGTAAAAGTCACACAATTTAGTATTGTCTTGAGCCAACGTGACAAGCAAGCAATCCAACACACGAGAAAACAAGAAGCAAGCGAAAAAGAGGCGAACGAAAAAGGAGAGGGCGAATAAAATGGCAAGGGTGAAGTGGGGGAGAGGAAAACGAGAGGCAAATGGCAAATAATGTAATGTGAAGGATAAGAGTTTGTGATGGGTACTTGGTATGTCTTGACTTCTGCGTTGACTATATGACAATAGCGCCAAAAATGGGTCGTTGTCGGGAGTCAAATCTTGACTTGACTTGGTGCGAATCTCCAAGGCAACGGCACCAAAAATCCTTCTTGCTACCTCTTGAGCACTGCGTTGGTTTTCCCTTGAAGAGGAAAGGGTGATGCAGTAAAGTAGCGTAAGTATTTCCCTCAGTTTTTGAGAACCAAGGTATCAATCCAGTAGGAAATGACGCTCGAGTCTCACGCACCTACACAAACAAATAAGAACCTCGCAACCAACGCGATAAAGGGGTTGTCAATCCCTTCACGGTCACTTACGAGAGTGAGATATGATAGATATGATAAGATAATATTTTTGGTATTTTTATGATAAAGAGAAATAAAGATGCAAAGTAAAATAAACGACAATAGAAATAGCTAAGTGTTGGAAGATTAATATGATGGAAGATAGACCCGGGGGGCATAGGTTTCAGTAGTGGCTTCTCTCACGAGTATAAGTTTTATGGTGGGTAAATGAATTACTGTCGAGCAATTAATAGAATGGAGCATAGTTATGAGAATATCTAGGTATGGTCATGTCTATAGGCATCACGTCCATGACAAGTAGACCGAAACGATTCTGCATCTACTACTATTACTCCACACATCGACCGCTATCCAGCATGCATCTAGAGTATTAAGTTCATAAGAACAGAGTAATGCTTTAAGTAAGATGACATGATGTAGAGGAATAAACTCATGCAATATGATATAAACCCCATCTTTTTATCCTCTATGGCAACAATACAATATGTGTTGTTTCCCTTTCTGTCACTGGGATCCAGCACCGCAAGATTGAACCCAAAGCTAAGCACTTCTCCCATTGCAAGAAAGATCAATCTAGTAGGCCAAACCAAACTGATAATTCGAAGAGACTTGCAAAGATAAACCAATCATACATAAAAGAATACAGAGGAGATTCAATTATTGTTCGTAGATAAACTTGATCATAAACCCACCATTCATCGGATCTCGACAAACACACCGCAAAAGGAGATTACATCGAATAGGTATCCAAGAAGATCAAGGAGAACTTTGTATTGAGATCCAAAGAGAGATAAGAAGCCATCTAGCTAATAACTATGGACCCGAAGGTCTAAAGTAAACTACTCACGCACCACCAGAGAGGCCATGGAGTTGATGTAGAGGCCCTACGTGATCAATTCCCCCTCCGGCGGAGCTCCGAAAAGGCCCCGAGATGGGATCTCTCGGGTACAGAAGGTTGCGGCGGTGGAATTAGGTTTTCATGGTGCTCCTAGATGTTTGGGGGGTACGTGGATATATATAGGAGGAAGAAGTACGTCGGTGGAGCAATGAGGGGCCAACGAGGGTGGAGGGCGCGCCCAGGGGGGTAGGCGCGCCCCCTGCCTCGTGCCTTCCTCGATCATTTCTTGACGCCCACTCCAAGTCTCCTGGATCACGTTTGTGGAGAAAATCACGTTCCCGAATGTTTCATTCCGTTTGGACTCCATTTGATATTCCTTTTCGGCGAAACTCTAAAATAGGCAAAAAACAGCAATTTGGGTTGGCCTCCGGTTAGTTGGTTAGTCCCAAAAATGTATAAAAGTGTATAGTAAAGCCCATTAACATCCAAAATAGATAATATAATAGCATGGAGCAATCAAAAATTATAGATACGTTGGAGTCGTTTCAACTAGCATTACCTGGATTACATTGATGAGGCTGGTGTCCATTGCAAGGAAGCTCTGGATGCGGCTTTGTAGCGTTTGCACTTCTTCAATGGATCCCCAGTCCAACCCCTTATTTATCCATGATGCGAGCTATAACGGAGGGCCAGGTTAGAACGCAGCTGTAGCTGCCCACTTCATACCACGAGGTTCGGTGATGTAAAACCACTCCCGCCGTCATAGGTCGGAAGCTTCCGTGAAAGAGCCTTTGGGCCAAAAAGCATTGGTGAGCTTGTTCGCCGTAGCACCTCCACACTCTATTTGCTTCCCCTCGATTACCTTCAGCTTCAAGTTAAAGGTCTTGAGCCATAAACCAAAGTGAGGGGTAATGCGGAGAAAGGCCTCGCATATGACAATAAACGTCGAGATGTGAAGGAAGGAGTCCGGAGCTAGATCGTGAAAATCTAGCCCGTAATAGAACATGAGACCGTGAACGAAGGGGTGGAGAGCGGAACCTAGCCCCCGGAGGAAGTGGGAGATGAATACGACCCTCTCTCCGGATCTAGGAGTAGGAATAACCTGTCCTTTAGCAGCTATGGAGGATTTCCGCGGTCAGGTATCTTGCCGCCCGGAGCTTTGTGATATCCTCCTCTGTGACAGAGGAGACCACCCACCGACCTTGAGGGCCGGGTCCGGACATGACTAAGAGGCATGGAATAGTTAAGTTGAAACTTGGGTGCTAGAACTCAAGGTTGGAAAGGTTGAGGAAGAGGTAGGCGCGGAGGAGAAATACGGGTCTGTGCCTGAGGGAGTCCTGGATTAGGGGGTGTTCGGGTAGCCGGACTATACCTTCAGCCGGACTCCTGGATTATGAAGATACAAGATTGAAGACTTTGTCCCTTGTCCGAATGGGACTTCCCTTGGCGTGGAAGGCAAGCTTGGCGATGCGGATATTCAAGATCTCCTACCATTGTAACCGACTTTATGTAACCCTAACCCTACTCGGTGTCTATATAAACCGGAGGGTTGTAGTCCACAGGCAATCAACTCCATATACAACAATCATACCATAGGCTAGCTTCTAGGGTTTAGCCTCCTTGATCTCGTGGTAGATCTACTCTTGTACTACCCATATCATCAATATTAATCAAGCAGGACGTAGGGTTTTACCTCCATCGAGAGGGCCCGAACCTGGGTAAAACATCATGTTCCCTGCCTCCTGTTACCATCCGGCCTAGACGCACAGTTCGGGACCCCCTACCCGAGATCCGCCGGTTTTGACACCGACATTGATGCTTTCATTGAGAGTTCCTCTGTGTCGTCGCCTTTAGGCTCGATGGCTCCTTTGATCATCAACAACGATACGGTCCAGGGTGAGACTTTTCTTCCCGGACCGATCTTCGTCTTCGGCGGCTTCGCTCTGCGGGCCAATTCGCTTGGCCACCTGGAGCAGATCGAAAGCTACGCCCCTGGCCATCAGGTCAGGTTTGGTAGCCTAAACTACACGGCTAACATCCACGGGGACTTGATCTTCGACGGATCCGAGCCACAGCCAAGCGCGTCGCACTGTCTCGATGGGCATGATATAGCTCTGCCCCTGGACAGTGTCCTGGAGGCCTCACATGCATCGGTTCCGACCCCTAACGCGGAGCCTATTGCGCCAATTGAGGATGAGCAGTTGGACGTCACCTCGGGGGCTGCGATCCCGAAAGCGATCGAGCCGAACGCTAGCCCCGCACTGTGCACGACCCGTGACTCCAAGGATCCGGACTCCTCCCCGGACTCCGAACCCCCCGCGCCCCTGCCAATCGAATCCGATTGGGCGCCGATAATGGAGTTCACCGCCGCAGACATCTTTCAGCACTCGCCTTGTGGCGATATCCTGAACTCTCTCAAGTCTCTCTCCTTATCAGGAGAGATCCGGCCGAACTACGGTCAGCGAAGGTGGGATATGGACGATGAAGAAATTCAATTCCCACCCACCACCCACTTGGTAGCCACTGTCAACAATTTAAACGACGTGCTCAACTTCAACTCCGGAGACATCGACAGCATGGATGACGATGCAGGAGATACCGATGAACCAACACCCATAGGGCATTGGACAGCCACCTCATCTCACGATGTATACATGGTGGATACCCCTAAAGGAAGCGACAACAAGGAAAAAGGGGATGGGATGGGAGATCGACCCCCCGGAAAGCAATCAAAGCGTCGGTGTAAACGCCGACCCAAGCCCCGCCTTGACAAAAACCCGGCCATAGAGCAGGACGAGCCGGTAGACGATGAGCAGGCCTTAGAGCAACCGTCCGAACAAGGAAACACGGATAGAGAAACCGAACATCCCTCCTCTGGCGAAAACGGCATTCCAGACGACCTCACGCCAAATAAACTTATGGCGCAGAAGAATCTCCACGAGAGGCTCGTTGCAACTGCACGCGGCCTAAAGAAGCAGAAGCGGAAGCTAAAAACAGCGGAAGACGCACTCTGGATTAGATGGAGCAAAGTAATCAATACCACAAATAAGTACAGCGACAGTCGCCGCACTAAAAGCTATCTGAAAAGAAAGCTACTGCCTGAATTCGATGAAGAGGCCCTAGAGCCCTCGCATTCAAAAAATGAAAAAGACACACGGTCAGATAGACGACCCCATAAAGCGGCAAGCGGCGCCGCACCTAAATCGGCATGCGACCCACTTAAGGATTCGCATCATGGCCCAGTCAGGTCCATATATGGGCCAAGAAAGCAAGCTCTTGTAAGCAACGCTACGAAGCCATCATCAGAATCCGGCACACCCAAATACAGGGGCGCCGCACACCCCCTATGTTTCACTGATAAGGTCCTGAACTATGAATTCCCAGAAGGATTCAGACCCGTAAACAGAGGCATATGATGGAACAACAGACCCTGGAGTCTGGATCGAGGATTATATCCTCCACATACACATGGCTAGAGGAGATGATCTCCACGCCATAAAATATCTACCCCTTAAGCTTAAAGGGCCAGCCCGGCATTGGCTTAAAAGCCTTCCCGAGAACACAATTGGAAGCTGGGAAGAGCTCGAGGATGCTTTCCGAGCAAACTTTCAAGGGACCTATGTCCGCCCTCCGGATGCAGACGATCTTAGTCACATAACTCAACAACCCGGAGAATCAGCTCGGCAGTTCTGGAATAGATTCCTCACTAAAAAGAATCAGATAGTCGACTGTCCGGACGCTGAAGCCTTAGCAGCTTTCAGGCATAACCTCCGAGACGAATGGCTCGCCAGACACCTCGGCCAAGAAAAGCCAAGAACAATGGCCGCACTAACAAGCCTCATGACCCGCTTTTGTGCATGAGAGGACAGCTGGTTAGCAAGGTGCAGCCCCAGCGACCCAAGTACATCTGAAACTAGGGATGGAAATGGAAAACCGCGACGCAACAAGGACCGTCGCTGGACTAAGGACAAAAATCCGAAGAGCACGGCAGTCAATGCCGGATTAAAAGGCTCACGACGAAATTAGGAAAAATCGCCCCCCAGGATAACAGGGACGATCCATCCAACCTAAATAAAATCCTGGACAGGATATATCAGATACACAGTACTCCCGGGAAGCCTGCTAACCATACCCATAGAGACTGTTGGGTTTTCAAACAATCCGGCAGACTCAATGCCGAACACAAGGGGCTCGACACACCAAGCGAAGACGAGGACGAACCCCAAAAGTAGAGCACCAGGAAACAAAAGAACTTCCCACAAGAAGTAAAAATAGTGAACTCACTTCACATAACAAAACATGCAGCGCCCGTAAAGGTACGCACCACACGGCCCACACCCAAAGGGTCCTGCAACTGGTTGTCAAAACCGATCATCTTCGATCAGCTAGATTATTCTAGGAATATCAAGAATGTAGGCTGGGCTGCCTTGATACTCGATCCAATAATTGGCGGACTCCAGTTCTCAAATGTCCTTATGGACGGCGGCAGTGGACTAAACCTGATATATCAGGATACAATCCAGCACATGGGGATAAACCCAGCAAAAATCCACCGCAGCAAAACCTCCTTTCAAGGGGTAATACCTGGTCCAGACACCCATTGTACGGGTTTTCTCCGGCTCACAGTCACATTCGGCTCTACTGATAACCTCCGCCGTGAAAAGCTGACCTTCCATATCGTCCCGTTCTCAAGTCGCTACCAAGCACTACTGGGACGCGAAGCTTTCGCTCGCTTTAACGCAATACCGCATTATGCATCTCTTACGGTTAAGATGCCTAGTCCACGAGGCATCATCTCTTTGAAGGGGAAGCACTAAAGTGCGCCTCCCCAAGCGGAGGACTGTACGGCCGCTTTGACAGCCCCACAGCAAAATGGCCTCACCGGCCAAAAAAACTTCGAAATAGGTTATTCAAGACCACGAACGCGGATAGACGAGTTCGGTGCAGAATCATCATTGATGCAGGCCTAGAAGCCATATACCCCCGCACTAGGGGCTCCACGCATATACAATAAGAGACAATAAAGCTCAACCTTATATACCTTACTTTATACTTTACTTATTTTAAACTTTTTCGACACGACCCATTTTCAACTCAGTTCCTCTCTTTTACAGATGAACGTCGTGCGGCGCCCGTCCAGGATACGGCACAACGGAGACACAGGCGCAAACGTGTAGTAGGGACCCGTCCTAAAGGATTCTTTTTAGATTAAGACCCTGCGTAAACCTTTTTTACTGTCTCTTGTTGCTACACATCCCCTGGTTTTTTCTTTCTGATATAACCAAGGAGGAGGCTGGCGTCTTGGCATGTGGCCACGCCAGAACTTTCGCACGTACCTGGACACTAGGGGCTTTTTTAATAATAAAGAGTGTTGTTTCGCCCGCACTCATAAAGACCAAACACCTTAGGGAGTGTTCGGCATCGCGAGTTTTGGCATTATATGCATCAGCTCCGAATCATGTCTTTGGTCAAATGTTGGGTTGCCCGGCTCCTAAGTTCGGCTACCTTACGTTCCGCTCTATCGGCTAAGGTAGCACCAGGAGAACTACTGCGATTGTGCCCCCGGTTCGGCCGGGCGAGCACCTCAGTAGAGAAAGCCGAAAACTGACTGTCATGATGTAGCGTGAGACTGGTCAGCCACTCGATGACCTATCGGAATCTATCAGATTCCTATGCTTTAACAAAGGGCCGCTTCCCGGTCAGGCACATACGCGCCCCGAATTCGGACGAGTGCAGTTGCCACCAAGGAGCTACCTAAAGAGTCTCATTGTCAAACTCCTATGGCTAAGTGAAAGTGTTAAAGCATTATAGTCCGGTTGCCTGGCCCGCTGCGCTATCACCTCCTTTGTAGGACCAAGACGTTGGGTTAAGTGTGAAAATGCGTCTTCTGCGAGCACCCCCGCACTATGTGCGTGGGGGCTGAAGCCAACGACTGCCATCTTTCAGATTCTATATATATATATATCTTAAAAATGGCCGCACATGAGGGGTTCCCAATACTTGGAGGCACAAGTATAAAAAAGGCCACTACAGTTTATCAAAATATTACTTTTCAATTACATATGCTATCATAACATAGCATCTTTCGAGCACTGCGTTTCTATTACACGAGCGCCTTCAAGGACTTCCTGAAAATAGTGCTCGGAAGGTACTCGGCTTTTGTCCGAATCTTGGGACGCAACAACGGTGGTCTCCATCTCTGCCCAGTATGTCTTGACACGGCCAAGAGCCATCCTTGCGCCCTCTATGCATGCTGACGTCTTCATTGCATTAATACACGGCACCGCGTCAAGGAATTGCTGCACCAAGCTGAAATAACTCTTCAGCTCCGATCTCCCCGGCCACAGATGATCCATGACGTACTTCATGGCGAGTCCGGACAACCTATTCAGTTCGGCCCATTGAGCCAAACGATCATCCACTGCCAGTGGACGCTCTGGATTGTGAATCTGCGACCAGAAAAGCTTTTCCACTTCGCGATCTTTCTGATCTCGAAAGTGTTCGGTCGCATCAGCGGCACTCGCTGCCAAGTCCAGATAGGTGTCCTCCACACTCCACATCCGGTCCAACGGAGCAAACTTCGGATCAAAAAACTTCCTCCGCAGCATAAAGGGCTTTCCAGCCGCAATCTGTTCGGCCTGACGCAGCTCCTCCTTCGCAGCTCTCATCACAGAGCGAGCGTCCTTGGCATCGGCAACGGCCTTCTCTAAGTCCGTCTGTCTTGCCCGGTCTTATTTCTCAAGAAGTTTGCAACGGTCTGCAGCGCTCTTTAACTTCTCGGCCATCTCGTCTATCTCTTCTTTGCTTCGGCAGTGAGCAGCCTGTTCGGTTCTCAGCCCTTCAAGGGCCTTCTCGGCAGCCGCATCGCTTTTTCTGGCTTGCTCCTTAGCTCGGGCAAGTTCTGCCCTAAGATTCTCCACGGCGGCCGTACCATCTGCGTCAAGCACACACATTGTAAGACACTGGCATGAAGCTCCTCTTACCTGATGCCGCCCGGAGAATTACATACCTTGAGCCTCATCAAGCCACTTGTTGACAAGCACGATGTCTGCATCTGCCACGTCCAGTTGCCGCTTTAGTTCGGCCACATCATCAGTTCGGCTTGATTCCGGACACCTCGCCACCTACATTCAAAGGCGACATCTTAGACCTGGGATTATGATCCTCTGCGTGCCATCATTTCTTGACAACATGCAGAGTCTCAGGGGCTACTATCTACACAGGGCGCATATTACTTATGCGCAACTGACAAAAGTGTACATTATCTAACGTACCTCAAAACACGTCAGTAAACTTTTGATGGCCTCATGCAATCCGCTTTCTGTGGATGAAATCCTTCCAATCACCGTGCCCATCAATGCACGGTGCTCCTCTGAGACAAAAGCTCGCCCCAGCAGAATCTTTAGCTTCTCCGGCCGAGCACCAGACGGTGCCGGACTTGTCCTATGGCTTCTTTCGAAGGCCGGACGCGGAGAACCTCGGGGGGCCACACAGCCACCTTCCGCCCCTGCCGGATTTGGAGAAACCCTCCGCGACGACACCTCAGGTTCGCCTGCCTCGCTAGGCGGTACGGCAGGGGGAGGCGTCCCGCTCTCCATCATCTCCGGAAGAAGATCCCCCGAAAACGAGCTCTGCTGAGAAGGGCTGAGGTCCAAGCTACAAGGTAAAATTTCGGTTAATCTTCTCAGATATAAATCAAGGATTTCTCTCATCCCTCAAAAGGAAAACCTCTCTCTACTTACGGCTCGCTGGAGGGATGATCCCCTTGAGGGCGTAGTCCGGCCGAGGAACTCCCCGGCGTCGGACGCTCTGATGAGGATTTTCTCCCCCGTTTTGAGGCCATGGTTTCCGGGTCGTCAGAGGCGGCTCTCTTCTTCCCCTTAGGAGAGGAATTGTTGGTTCCTCCCTTCGGAGCAGCCTCCTTCGAGGAGGCCATAACTTCCTTGTCCTCCCCCTCCAAAGGCATTATCTCCAGCATCCTGACCAACACGGGATCTGGCCTGGTTTCAGGAAGGGGAGCCGGACACCTGATCAACTTTGCCTTCACTATCCACTCCTGTTTAAAAGGACGGCTCTTTTAGGGGCAAGTTTATGACAATTATACGGATAGAAGGTCCGGGCACAGGGTTGCTTACTTGAGTATCCGGGCGATTGCAGCTTAGGCCTGCGTCCTCGGTTAAATCCGGACACATGTCTTGTAATCCGAAGAACATTCTATACATCTTCGCGGGCGTTGCGCCCATAAAATTCTGGAGAGCTCACGGTCCCTCTGGATTAAACTCCAACAGGCGAAGGGGGCGACGTTTGCCGGGCAATATTCGGCGAATCAGCATGACCTGCGTCACCTTGACCAAACTGAGGTCTCCTTCCGAGAGATCCTTAATTCGGCCCTGTAACAGGGGCACGTCTTTGGGCAAACCCCAATCTAATCCTTTGTTGACCCATGACGCTAGCCGTGATGGGGGACTCGAGCGAAAGGCAGGAGGCGTCGCCCACTTGGCGCTCCTGGGAGCGGTGATATAGAACCATTCTCGTTGCCACAAGCCGAGCTCCGCTTGAAAGGAGCCCTCGGGCCATGGAGCATCAGCATTCTTACTTATGATAGTGCTTCCGCACTCTTCGTGCTGTCCCTCGATCATCTTCGGCTCCAATCCAAAAGTCTTGAGCCATAATACAAAGTGAGGAGTAACACGAAGAAACGCTTCGCACACAACGATGAATGAGGAAATGTGGAGGATGGACTCCGGAGCTAAGTCATGAAATTCCAGCCCGTAATAAAACAGTAGCCCCCTCACGAAGGGATCCATCGGGAAGCCTAACCCCTGAAGGAAGTGAGACATGAACACTACGCTCTCGCTGGGCTGGGGACTGGGAATAGCCTGCTTTTGAGCAGGCAACCTATGCAGAATTTTGGCGGTCAAGAACTTAGCCTCTCTCAACTTTAGCACGTCCTCCTCCGTGACGGAGGAGGGCATCCATCGGCCTTGAAAGTCGGAACCGGACATTGTCGAAGGTCCGAAGCGCCTGGAATCTGGGGCCTAGGGTGTTGGAACTCGAGGCGACGGGCGAACTCGTTTGAGATTGGCAAAAAGAGTAAGGCCCTGGTCTTTTTGTAAGAGGTTGAATACCAGGAGCCCTCCCCGAAACCGTTTGGGACTCGCCTTTAATCGAGAAAACATGCTAATGGGCACGATTGGGTTACCCACGTCCGTATTGATGGGAATCCCGTAAAAGGGGGGCACACGGTCTCTGCTTCGACAAGACGTGCCAAGGAAACCGCCTTGCAAAATATGCTGAGGTGGAAAAGTAAAAACGATTCGAGTAAAGAACTTGGCCGTAGTGTGATGACGCACTGCGGAATACGTCAGCAGATTTGATTTGTGTTAATATTATTCTCTCTATGGTAATATGTGGAAACTTATTTTGCAGAACCGGACACTACTCTTGGCGTTTATAATCTTCTATGAAGGACTTGGAGGAGGAACCCGCCTTGCAATGCCGAAGACAATTTGCGCGCCGGACTCGTCGTCATTGAAGCCTGGTTCAGGGGCTACTGAGGGAGTCCTGGATTAGGGGGTATTCGGGTAGCCGGACTATACCTTCAGCCGGACTCCTGGATTATGAAGATACAAGATTGAAGACTTCGTCCCGTGTCCGGATGGGACTTCCCTTGGCGTGGAAGGCAAGCTTGGCGATGCGGATATTCAAGATCTCCTACCATTGTAACCGACTTTATGTAACCCTAACCCTACCTGGTGTCTATATAAACCGGAGGGATGTAGTCCGCAGGCAATCAACTCCATATACAACAATCATACCATAGGCTAGCTTCTAGGGTTTAGCCTCCTTGATCTCATGGTAGATCTACTCTTTTTCTACCCATATCATCAATATTAATCAAGCAGGACGTAGGGTTTTACCTCCATCGAGAGGGCCCGAACCTGGGTAAAACATCGTGTTCCTTGCCTCCTGTTACCATATGGCCTAGACGCACAGTTCGGGACCCCCTACCTGGGATCCGCCGGTTTTGACACCGACAGTGCCCCTTTATAAAGCCGATGAATATCAAATGCCTCCTCATAGGCCTTGAAGCCTGCCTATTCCCAAGGGATTATGCAACGGAACGTTGGGTTATCCACACCCATATTGATGAGAATCCCGTAATAAGGGGACACGATCTCTGCTTCGGCGGGACGTGCCAATAAAACTGCATCTTAAAACATGAAGCGGGAGGCTGTAAAATGGTTCGAAATAATGACCGGGCTATGACATGATGTTACGCCACAAAAAGTTGTCAGTGGATTGGGCGCATAAAATATTATACTCTCTACGGATATATGTGGTGTTTGTTTTACAGAGACGGGCGCGTTATCTGTTCAAGAGCTGTTTTGGAGTATTCAGAGGAGGAACCCGCCTTGCAATGCCGAAGACAATCTGCACGCCGGACACCTCTTCATTGAAGCCTGGTTCAGGGGCTACTAAGGGAGTCCAGGATTAAGGGGTCCTCGGGCGTCCGGCCTGGGTGACATGGGACGGACTATTGGGCCATGAAGATACAAGATAGAAGACTTCCTCCCGTGTTCGGATAGGACTCTCCTTTGTGTGGAAGGCAGGCTAGACGTCTAGATGTACTATTTCCTTTCTATGTAACCGACTTTGTACAACCCTAGGCCCCTCTGGTGTCTATATAAACTGGAGGGTTTAGTCCGTAGAGGCAATCATAATCATATAGGCTAGACTTCTAGAGTTTTAGCCATTATGATCTCGTGGTAGATCAACTCTTGTAACCCCATACTCATCAATATTAATCAAGCATGACGTAGGGTATTACCTCCATCAAGAGGGCTCGAACCTGGGTAAAACTTCGTGTCCCTTGTCTCCTGTTACCATCAACCTCAGACGCACAGTTCGGGACCCCCCAACCCGAGATCCGCCGGTTTTGACACCGACACCAGCCGACTCCATTGTCCTTGCAGGCATTGCACCAAGCTCACAGGTTTTAGCATAGTAGCGAGAGACGAGCCTACTGGCAGTGCAAGTGGGAAAGAAGGAGGGCTGGGGTTTTCTGTAGGAGCAGGGAAGAGGAGGAGCAGGCGTTTTACGTACGAGTGAGGAAGACGGTGAGTAGGGCTTTTCTGTATGAGTGAGGAAGATGGGGAGCGGGGGAGCAGGGGGAATTGGGAGGCCAGATAAAGCGGGAGAGTCCAACGAGCTGCAGTAAGTGGAGGCAACGAGGAAGGAGGGTTTTTCTGGGATCGCCCCTCTTCAAGAAATATGGGATTTTCCTCACAAGAAACAAAAACATATGGGCTTTAAGATGGATAGGATTTTGTACCGGACGGCCTTAACACTAGAGGCAGCCTATTAGAGACACTCTCCGGCTCTCTGGCTTACTACCCATTCGAAAGAAAAAAAAAGACGCCTCTAGCTTATGGCTCCTCATTGGTAGCATTTTCAAATTGAAAAAAAGTTATTGATGGAAATATGCCCTAGAGGCAATAATAAAATGGTTATTATTATATTTTCTAAATCATGATAAAGGTTTCTTATTCATGCTAGAATTGTATTGATCGGAAACTTAAATACATGTTTGAATACATAAACAAATACCGTGTCCCTAGTAAGCCTCTATTAGACTAGCTCGTTGACCAAAGATGGTTAAGGTTTCCTAACCATAGACATGTGTTGTCATTTGATAATGGGATCACATCATTAGGAAAATGATGTGATGGACAAGACCCATCCGTTAGCTTAGCATATTGATAGTTTAGTATATTGGTATTGCTTTCTTCATGACTTATACATGTTCCTATGACTATGAGATTATGCAACTCCCGGATACCGGAGGAACACTTTGTGTGCTACCAAACGTCACAACGTATCTAGTTGATCATAAAGATGTTGTATAGGTATCTCCAAAGGTGTTTGTTGAGTTGGCATAGATCGAGATTAGGATTTGTCACTCCAATTTTCGGAGAGGTATCTCTGGACCCTCTCGGTAATACACATCATAAGAAGCTTGCAAGCAAAGTGAGTAATGAGTTAGTTGCACCATGATGTATTACGAAACAAGTGAAGAGACTTGCCAGTAACGATATTGAACTGGGTATGAAGATACCGATGATCGAATCTCAAGCAAGTAACATACCAATGGACAAAGGGAATTATGTATGTTGCCATAACCGTTCGACCTATAAAGATCTTAATAGAATATGTAGGAGCCAATATGGGCATCTAGGTTCCGCTATTGGTTATTGATCGGAGACGTGTCTCGGTCATGTCTACATAGTTCTCAAACCCGTAGGGTCCGCACGCTTAACGTTCATTGACGATATAATGTTACATGAGTTGTATGATTTGGTGACCGAATGTTGTTCGGAGTCCCAGATGAGATCACGGACATGAGATAGGAGTCTCGAAATGGTCGAGAGGTAAAGATTGATATATAGGACGATGGTATTCGGACACCCGAAGTATTTCGGAGGGTACCAGGTACTTATCGGGTCACCGGAAGGAGTTTCTGGCATCCCCGGCAAAGATATGGGCCTTATGGGCCAAGTGAGGGAACACACCATCCCACAAGGGGCTGGTGCACCCTCTATAGGGCTGGCCATATGGGGAGGGAAAGGAAAGGGGAGGAGGAAAGTAAACTGTGGAGTTGGACTCCCACTTCCTTACCTCTCCCCCCCTCTTTCCTTTCCCCCTTGTCCATACAAGGAGGGGGCGCAGGAGGGCAGGAGCCCTAGGGCCGGCGGCCAGCCCCTAGGGGTGTGTCCTGGTTACCCTGGCAGCCTGCCTCTCCACTCACACCTATATATACATGGGGAGGGGCGCCACACAAGGACACAACATTGTCTTAGCCGTGTTCGGCGCCCCCATCCACTATTTACTCCCTCGGTCATATTTTCGTAGTGCTTAGGCGAAGCCCTGCGGAGATCACATCACCATCACCATCACCATGCTGTCGTGCTACCAGAACTCATCTACTACCTCGTCGTCTTGCTGGATCAAGAAGGCGGAGGACGTCACCGAGCTGAACGTGTGCAGAACGCGGAGGTGCCGTACGTTCGGCACTAGATCAGTTGGATCGCGAAGAAAGTTCGACTACATCAACCGCGTTGTGAAACGCTTCCGCTTATGGTCTACGGGGGTACGTAGACACACTCTCCCCCTCTCGTTGCTATGCATTTCCTTGATAAATCTTGCGTGTGCATAGATTTTTTTCCATGCAATGTTTCCCAACAGTTATAGCTCCTTCTCGGGCCAGCTTGGCATCCACCAAATTGGAGGATGCGGTAATGCATGCAGACACTCATATTGGTTGTAGCGCGGCAAAATGAGGGGTCAAATAACATGCCCACAATATAGATTGTAAAGGTTGACATGCTAGTCAACATTCACACTAAACTAAGATTCACAAGATACGGTGTGCATACTAGTGAACATTCACAATATAGATTCACAAGTTCTACTCAATGTTCAGCATGTTTACTCGGCACTTAAGTTTAGCATGTTTACTAGGCACTTAAGTTCAGCATGTTTACTCATCTAAATATTCACAAGACTATAACCAAGACAAAGCTGTGAGAAGATGTAGAAATAAAGAAAAAAAATGATCAATGCTTCTCTGAGCAAAGGGCCACCCTACACACGCATTAATTTCCTCGGCATGCTTCTTTCTACTCAATGTTGTGTGCACTTTGAGCATGTTGGCAACTCCATAGCTAGATTGATGGATCATCTTGCAATTTACGCTGACACATTGCAACAAACAGAGGAGGCAATAGAGATCACTCAACATCAAACTATTTTGTGCAGTTCCACTGAAATCATCTTCATTGTCCTGAATGTGGAAAGATAGGAAAGCAATAGTTGTACTTAAACTGTGTCACAAAATAGTAGCACATATCATAGCTCGGCATGACAAAATACGGTCATCTGGACGAAGGGGATACTGACCTGCATGAGGAAGGTTATGCATAAGTTTATAGGCACTACAAAAAAAAGACACATTCGTGACATTTTGGGTTGAACGAATTTTTTTCTGTCATACATATGACACTTCTATGACGATAATTGTGACAAAACCTGGTATCATCATAGATGTGGTGGGCTCCTACTTCTATGACAAAAAATCATGACAGAAAATGGGCTTTTCGTCCTGGGTGGGCCGGACACGCAGCTTCATGACATTCTTTGGGCCGTCCATGACGGAAAAATCTGTGGTGGAAGCGAGGGGGAGGAAAATTATGGGGAGTTCCCGGTTACGGTGGCAGGTCGGGGGCCGAGCGATGCGCATTTCTCTCGTACACGTACACGCGTGTGTGCGAGGCGTTGGCTCTAACTGAACCCGAGCAAGGCATTGGGCTCTAACTGAACCCGAGCGATTGCACTGCAGGCTACGCGTTACTGAACCCGAGCGATC
>NC_041384.1:442822055-442846856 GCF_002162155.2 Triticum dicoccoides
GAACAGGACCCAGTGGTGTGGAGGGCTAGATGAACAGTAGACGGTGGAGGGGTGCCCGTAGAGGGGTGGTTGAACAGTAGCTGGTGGAGTAGCGCGCGGTGGAAGCTGGATGAACAGGAGCCCGTGGAGGCTGGAGGAGGTCGACGGTAGCCCATGGAGGCTGGAGGTGGTCGACGGTGGAGATGAACAGTATCCCGTGGAGTCCCATTTTGCGGTATGCCACACCCCTCCCGATGAACAGGACCCCCGTTTCGACCATAGGAGGTTCGTTTCGTCCGTTTTGCGGTACGCCACACCCCTCCTGATCAACAAGACCCCCGTTTCGACCGTAGGAGGTCCGTTTCGTCCGTTTTGTGGTACGCCACACCCCTCCCGATCAACAGGACCCTCGTTTCGACTGTAGGAGGTCCGTTTCCTTCGTTTTGCGGTATGCCACACCCCTCCCGATCAACAGGACCCTGTTCCGAACGTAGGAGGTCTATTTCCTCCGTTTTGTGGTACGCCAGGCCTCGTTTCCATCGCCTGTTCCGTCCAAGCCCTCCCAATGAACACGACCACGCATTCCATTCCGACCTAGCCGGTTGTCTCCCACGCGTTCCGTTGCCTCCCGATGAACACGACGCATTCCGTTGCCTCCCCATGAACACGACACGTTCCGTTGCCTCCCCATGAACACGAGGACGACGCTGTTTCTCCGTTCCGACCCAGCCATGTACGCGAGCCCTGGCCGTACGTATGCGCGAGTAGGCGTTCGAGACCCCGCCCGTATGTACACATACATGGCTGTATTTTCTTTCTTGCACCCTGGCCGTTGTAGGTACGTGTACATGCTACGTGCGCGCCTCTACTACGACACGTGTGCGCCTCTACATCCACCAGTATATATGTACGTACACGTTCGCGACCAGAATGACAACGCTATGTACGCTTCGACCAGGTGGGTCCCGACTGTCAGGCACTTCCTTGCCTAGGAAGATGTAGCTGATGGGTCCCAGCAGTCAGGGGGCGAATTTTTTTTTGCCCGGACGCACTTCCTTGCGTGCGAAGATGTAGCTGGTGGGTCCCAGCAGTCAGGGGCAAACGTTTTTTTCGTGAAATACGGTGGCCTGTCCGGTAGTTCCCCGCTGTCAGGTGGAGGAATAATAATTTTGCACGTAATAAGGAGGCACTTCGTTGCTGCGGCTGTGGACCCAGCTGTCAGCCTTTCCACGTATAGTCCACGTCCAATCGAAGCCATTCCTTGACCATGTTGACCACGCCGCGCCGAGAGCACCAGGGCAGTGGACGACGGCGAGGCCTAGGAAGGGGATGACGCGGAGCCGTGGAAGACGCGGCAGTGGATGCCCATGCGTAGAGGAGTACGAGGGTTCACTGGTTCGCTGCGGTGTGAGGCTGCCGTCGCCGCAGAATAACAGGGGGTGTGGGTGAGTACAGGGATGGCCTGGCCAGCGGTGGGAGTAGTAGGGGGTGGTGAGGCCTCCGCCGCATCACAGCCGGCCACGGGAGGCAGGAGCACGAGGCACGACCGGCGCTGGTTTGGGCGGCTCGAGCAAGAAGACCAGAGGTTGAAGAAGCACTACGGCCGTTGGATGGACATCGTACAGTCACTGGAGCTAGAATCGTGCATAGTCTAAGTTGACAAAGCCCTCCGTCCCCGTCAACTTAGTAGGCCCACAAGTCAGCCTGCCACTATACTGGTCCGAGCTAACAGGGGGAGTATTCATTTTTTTTGTGCGTAATAAGGAGGCACTTCCTTGCGTGCGAAGATATAGCTGGTGGGTCCGAGCTGGCAGCGACGATAACGTTTTTTTCGCGAAATACAGAGGCCCTTTCGGTGGGTCCCTGATGTCAGGTGGAGGAATCATTATTTTGCGCGTAATAAGGAGGCATTTCCTTGCATGCGGCCGTGGACCCAGCTGTCGGCCTCTCCACGTACAGTCCACTTCAGATGCATGTGGTCGTTGACCATGTTGACCAGGCCGCCCGAGAGCACCAGGGCGGTGGACGACGGCGAGGCCTAGGAAGGGAACGACACGGAGGCAGGGAAGACTCGGCAGTTGTTTCCCACGCGGAGGGGACTATGACTGTACAAGGGTTTACTGGTTCATCTGCAGTCGTCGGAGAATAACAGTAGATGTGGGTGAGTAGAGGGATGGCTAGGCCAGCGATGGGAGTACGGTGGGGCAGTGAGGCCTGCGCGGCAGCACAGCCGGCCGCGGGGAGGAGGGAGCAGGCAGTCCCGCAGGCGCTTGTTTGAGCGGCTGGAGCAGGAAGAGCAGAGATTGAAGAAGCATGACGGCCGTTTGATGGACATCCAACAGTCACTGCTTGTGTGTCAACCTTTTTTTAGGAAATCCTCAAATCTGTGGAAAATATCATACAACCCATCTGCCATTATTTCTAATAATTTACAGCCCATTTGCTAATTCTTAAGGTTTTTTGGATCCCATATTCTTTTTGTTAGCATTACAACCCATATTGTGGCCATGGTTAAAAAATTATACTAAATTTTGCATATTTCGGTGCGGTCTGAACTGTTTTTAATCCCGAAATTTCAACTCACATTCAAACTAATTTTAAAAATAAATGTATATCAATATAAAATCCAACAAATTCTCCACGCATAAAAATTAATGTAATTTAAAATCTCTAAATGAAAAAAAGATATTTGAAACTAATTGCCGGTTTGATGTGTTTTAAAAATGTACAGCCCATTTCTCATTATTGATAGGCCATTTTCTCGGCCAGCCGAATGAAGCTCTCCTCGTCTTGAAAGATTTGCAGCCCAACAGGCCTGACAAAGCGACTTACTTGGCAAATCACAAAAAAATTGTGTTCTGGCCGTGGACCCAAATTTCAGCCTCTCCATGTATAGTACTCTTCCGATGGAAGTCGGTCGTTGACCACATTGACCACGCCGCGCCGAGAGCACCAAGGTGGTGGACGACGGCGAGGCCTAGGAAGGGGACGATGCAGAGCCGGGGAAGACGCGGCAGTGGATGCCCACGCGGAGAGGAGTATGAGGGTTCACTGGTTCGGCTGCAGCGTGAGGCTGCCATCGCTGCAGAATAATAGGGGGTGTGGGTGAGTAGAGGGATACCCTGGGCCAGCGGTGGGAGTAGTAGGGGGCGGTGAGGCCTCCGTGGCATCACAGCCGGCCACGAGAGGCAGGAGCACGCAACACGACCGGTGCTGCTTTGGGTGGCTAGAGCAAGAAGACCAGAGGTTGAAGAAGCACTATGGCCGTTGGATGGACATCGTACGGTCACTGGAGCAAGAATCGTTCATATTGACTAAGTTGACAAAGCCCTCCATCCTCGTCAACTTAGTAGGCCCACAAGTCAGCCACCCACTATGGCTGTTCCGGCAGTGCTGGGGGAAGAAGACGGGAGATTGAAGAAGAATGCCGGCTATTGCATGTAAATCCAACGCCTTCTTAGGCTTCGACCTACTGGCCCACATGTCAGCCAGTCCATTTGTTTTTTAGTCCATTTGGTGGGCTGGGTGAAACAATGATGTAGCATCTACGCAGCCCGTTTAAATCCCATTTGCATTTTTCTCGAAATCCGTGGACTTGTTGGGCTGGGTGAAAATATCATGTTGGGCTACACGGATAAATGTTATGAAAAAACATAAACACATGATTGCACGTCAGTAAAATCTTTGCAAGCTTATGTAAGATCTACACGGAGTTAACTTGCCAAGTTATATATAAACAATTATTATTATTATTATTATTATTTTGTAAGAACTTTCAACTTACGAAATAAAATATCATTTTAATTTGATGAGTTAATAGTACGTGGGGTATTATTATTTTTTAGGCTAGACGTGGGACAGTTGAGTTGGTTCTAGGGGAAAGTACTGGGAGAAAACTCAGTTTACATCGAAAAAGAAAGTGGGAGAAAATTCAGAGACCTGCTGGGTCCACCTGAGGAGGGGAATATGTTGGGAGATAGGAGATTCAAAGCACAGTAGCCAAGTGAACTAGTTTTTTTACGGACAAGTGAACTAGTTTACATACATAAGCAAATAGCCACTAAAAAAGCAATCAGGTTAATGGGTTCTTAAAAGAAATATTCGGACAAAACAGATAATTACGACACATAGGCTAATGCATGAAACACTCAGATGATAAAGGTGCTTATAAACAGATAAAGTACAACATCTAGACCTTCCTGGCACGCTTGATCATGATGCTGTGGCTGTCCGTGTACTCGTCGGTTACGGGAAGCAGACACGCCCTCATGTCCAAGATCTGCCTGTACATGTCGTAGCACGCGTATGTGTCCTTGGCCGCGTAGGTTATGTAGGCTAGATTCAGAGGTACCTCCCACGTGTTCAGGTCGTCTTCTTTCATGTTGGCGTATCAGGGGTCGATGATGGTCTCAGCGAGGTCAACCACGAAGTCCTTCTCCTGCCCGTTGCTGATGATCTTGTATTGCTTCTGGATGTCGACAAGCTTGTTGCACCAGATGGCCGAATCGTCGTGTTCTTCCTTCTCTCCACTGTAGCGAAGGTGCAGTCGGCGCTGCCGATGAAATGGGCGAATGCTCCAGAACCTGGTGCAGCCATAGGACTGAGGCGAGGCAGAGCTTCACCGAGTCCGTATCGTTGGTGTACATCACATTCAACTTGCTGCAGCCATAGGACTGAACGGCGAACTCAAAGGGGAACTCCTTGTTGAAGTCCATATCCAGCAGGCTCACCCCTCAGATCGCCATTGGAGTCTCTTCGAGTCAACGAGTGTGTAGGTGGCAACAGCAGTTCGTTTTTCAGCTCTTGAGGAACTAGATTCAACAGTAAGCTGAGTGTGTACAGGCGACAAAAATTACTACCCCTCCCTCGTCCGCTGCACGCCCGGCAGAAGATGCACCCTCGGCCATACGTCAGTTCACGAGCGGGTCTATATTGGTACTGTAATAACAGGAGTTAGTGGTCACTTTACTTAAATTTAATTAGCTTTAATAGAAATTTATACTTAAAACAAGCAATGCATTCGCTCGTTCTATCAGTGCCACAGGATCAACATGCACAACAATTAGAATTATTATTCCCAGGACGCACACGATCAACACATTTGTCGCACTTTCACAAAGATAATACTACCAAGTTTGAACTGTTTGTTATGGTTGTTGTCCTCTGCATCATCATACCGTGTTTCCCAGCTTGCAAGATTCAGAACCAACAAATAAGATCCAAATAATAAGTACAACAAAGATGCCTACACATCTCATTGATTCCCAGCTTGCAAGATTTAGAACCAACAAATAAGATTCAAATAATAAGTACAACAAAGATGCCTACACATCTCACTGATTCCCAGCTTGCAAGATTCAGAACCGACCCATTAGAGCCTTTTGATAAAGTGAATATCGGGATTAAATCCATCTTGGCTAGCCATGTCATACAATCGAAGAACTTGGTGAATGCTCTTGACCGTCATAACATCTATAGTTGAGTATTTCTGTTTGCACAACATGTTTGCACAGCACAAACAAGGAGACAGAAGAGCATGATTTCGCTTTAATAGCGGCCTCCTTGAACTCAACCTCCAGCTCTACTTGGATGAGGTCTGCCTGGAGTTCCATGATTCAATTCATGCGCCTTTTTCTGCAGTTCACCTGAAATGAAGCAAAGATTGCATCATTCAGCTAGCAAGAAGTACTTGCTCTTGTGAGCTGGCAGGTTCTTCTTTAGTAGTTGCACTAAAATTGAGGAACATTAAGGTTGGTTGTCCGGCTCATGTAAGGTGCAACTATAATTTTCTTATCATTTTGTGCAGTTCCACTAAAATAAAGTGTCATTGTGGTGACAGTGACGGCTCTATCTTGCAAAGGCTAACAAAATGTTGCACGAGATTACCAGCAGAACTTGATGGAGATTTTGGAAACTCAAATCACCATTTTGTGCAGTTCCACCAAAATTGAGAGATGTTGCCCACGTGACATTTTAGTTGAACTGCACAAGACACTCGTTCCAAAAAAAAGTGTTTTGTGCAGTTCACCAAAAGGTCACAATAGCAACAAGGTGAAATGGATATCCCTATCTGCACAAAAAGATAGAAAGTAAACAGTTGCTGGTCAACGAGAATATACGAAACATATACAAAATGAAAAGAAGCTTCATAATTATGTTCATGGAAATCACACAAGGACAGTAGAAATTTTAAAACGTCAGGAATGCTTCATGTTACCAGAAGCATTACGATCAACAATGAGATTCCTCAACTATGGGATTACTTTAATGGTGGCATTGCTTGTTTACCAAACACAGTAAATCAACAGTAGCTAAAGAGTTGGTTTAAGGGCATGGGACCGTGGGGACACCAGGACTCTCAGCAGCGTAAAGGAGCAACTTAATTATCATACTGGGGAAAACAGCAGGAGTGCCATTGTACTATGTGAGGGCAGCAAATCTAATCCTGGAGACCCTGTACTATGTGAGGGCAGCAAATCTAATCCTGGAGACCTTTTACTATGTGAGGGCAGCAAATCTAATCCTAGAGACCTTTTACTATGTGAGGGCAGCAAATCTAATCCTGAGACCTTTTACTATGTCAGGGCAGCAAATCTAATCCTGGAGACCTTTTACTATGTGATGACAGCAAATCTAATCCTGGACCTACTGTGTTGACTTGTCCACCAGCCGCCACTTTCTATCCTTTTCTTCAACCAATAATAGATCTGTTCCTTATCCAGTTTGTACTATGTTTTCCCATTATTTCCCTTTTCAACCAAGAGACCGGTTGGGTATCTGGTCTCTACTACTTTCACCATATTATTTCCTCTTTGAATCAAGTCCTAGATTCATGCTACAACTTTCCCCCTTTCTTCGTTGTTTGAACAAAGCCCTAGATTCGAATGCATGAAGTAGCTTTACCTCTAATAATACTAAAAATTTAGGTGGCTTTGGAAGAGCTGATGGGAGTAGAAAAATATGCACATGCAGACACGTGGGGAGCTGGAGCAGTAGAGCAAGGCCGCTCTCGAAGAACTTATACCTGAGGGTCGCCAGGATGTCGGTGACGGCAGGTCGGATCTGCGGACAATACGGCAGGGAGGAAGAAGGGTCGGAGGACCTCCCGAGCCGGCCATGTGTCGGAGAGAACGACACGGGCAGAGGATCAGGCCCCTCCAGCAGCTGTGGGTTTCCTCCCTCGGCGGCGATGACCGCGTGAACGATGCACCTTTCAGTCCTCTACACACACCGGCCAAAGGGATCCGGCCAGATCTGTGACCAGCGGTGAGCAGAGAGAAAATGTCGCTACCGCTGTCTTGTTTATATCTAGAGAGGATGAGAGAATGAAGAGAGCAACCCTAGTAAAGCAAGCGCTCAGGCCCCTGCGTCCATATATAGTGGAGTGATTATCTTTTTTCTCTCCATAACAAGCGTTTCAATTTGTGTACGTGGCATTAAAGAAAAGAAACTTTCTGTTTAAGGTGACTACTGTATGACTCCTACTTACTACTAGTAGTACTACAGTATTGTTCACTTGTGCTCCCCGCCCCTCCATTCATTGAACAACCCCACGGGTGAATAAACATATAGTAAGTAATGTATTTATATAGAACGAACAAGCTCGAACTATTTTCATGTAGTTAAAAGTTGAGGGCGGGGCTTTTCCCGGGCAGTACGCGCGGTAGTTTTCGGGTAGGGCCAGAAGACTATTTTAATATTTTTTTTAAACTTCGAGACGGCCACATAGCATGGAGCCGACCCCAACGATTTTAAGCTTACAGGCACGGTACACGCTATCCTAGACTACTCTACACATGAAATTGCCACACGAGCGTCCGGGCTGCGCTTGGCTCTTCGCCTCTTCGGGAAGTCGAACAATGATGGAATACTACTGCACTAGAGGAGTACTACACTACGCTTCTGGCCATCTGACACCGATTGAACTGCTGCATGTCCATCGCGTGTGGGAGGGAGAGCATGTAGCGAAAGCTTCTCCTAGTCTTGCCAGCCACCACGCTCATGGGCGAGGAAGGGACACTCCTGCCTTTGCGTGTATGACAGGTGGGCCAGACAGGTGTGTGGCCAACCTGTCATACAGCCAAAGGCAGGTGCTGTTAAGTCCGCGAGGGAGAGGATAATCAAACTTCTCGTTGATGTACGAGTTGACGCGACACATCAAAGCACTGCACTCGATATATTTCAATAATTTGCGTGTGTGACTCCCAGATGCAGAGGCCGGGGGTCATCATCGTCCTTTTCGAGAAAAAACAGACGCGTGTGTGAGAGGACGAGTGCATGCGTGCACCTCTTCTCTTCCTGTATAATGTACTACTAAACTCAGAGTACAAGTTTTTGTGGGTGGCACGATGGTGCGTGCGAGAAGTCCCGAGAGATAGGTTTAATGCGTCTGAAAAAAGACTAGCCTAGAGCTCGCCACGCGGCTATTCCTGTCGAACGCCCCATTAACCGTAAGATATGTATACGACGGTGCCAGTTATTGCACGTACATAGCAGTACTCCCTCCTTTCCGGTTTATAGGGCTTAATTCAAAAATCTCACCAACCAAGATGGTGAGTGGTGGAATATTTTTTGTAGTTTGCAAAAGCACCTAATTAATGCTCTTGTTTTTCTCAAAAAATTATGTTTATCAATGCATTAATTGCAATGCATGCATGCATAAAGTACATGCATTGGTCAATTTTCTCTTAATACTTGCATGCAATGATTTAATGCACCCTGGAATCTGAATATGTGTTGGGGAACAACCAAATTGAGACTTATAAAATGGAAAAACAAAAATTTGAAGATAAGCCCTATAAAACCGGAAAGGAGGGAGTAGAAAAAGAAGTACTCCATACAGGAATAGTGCCGCACTTTGAAACTAGAACCGTCAATAAATTTTGAGCTTGCGTCTTGTCACATTCCAAATTACTCCATGCTATATTGAATTGCAAACCTGTTCACACCGATCACAACCTAAACGGTTTCCCACTTAGGAGCGTATTAGTACTCGGTTATAAATACTAGTATGCCAAGATGACTGCACATTCCTCCTCAACTCCTCATCCACAAAAACAAACAAGTCATTCAGCATCCTTCCCTTGCGTCTGCCATTGCCAGCATGAGTTTTGGGTCGAGAGATTGCCACTAGGGAGAGGCGAGCATGGAAGTGGAAGCACGAGAGATGTCCCGCCTTGCTGCAAGAGCAGCCGACATCTCCCGTCGCACAGAAGTAGCAGCATAGAGGTCCCGCCACGCCGCTAAAGCAGCACGGAGGTCCCGTCGCGCCGTCGATGCAGCAGACTGGTCCGGCCACGCCGCGGAAGCAGCAGAGATGTCCCACCGCGCCACGAATGCAGCAGAGATGTCCCGCCGCACCGCGGCGGCCTGGGAAAATTTCTCGCGGTAGGCGACGACTGTTACAGGTGCATGCATGCGATCGTCCATAGCCAGATGGATCAGATCTCCGGCTAGGCGAGGTTGCAGGACGACATGAAACCCTCGTTTGAACAGGCTACTGACGTCATCCAGCAACTAAGGGAGGGTAATGAGAGGCTCTGGGCCGAGCGCGACCCGCTGAGGGAGAAGATCGCCGAAGTACACACCAATAGGAGGAGACCGGTGCCTTTTGAAGAGGACCGGCATCATCGTCAAGAAACTTATGGACGAGAATGACATGCTCCGCAACAAGCGCCAAAGGCTGGTGGAGGAATCCGTGGATGTTCTCAAGCAGCGTCTTGAGGATACGAAAGAGCTCATCGCCGCTCGCCGCGGAGACTAGTTTCCTGGTTTCTTTTGATGTAATAATCGGTTTAGGATGTGGATTGTGTCGTCGGTTGTGAAATGTTGGGTTCTAGCGCGGATGTTTGGCCTTTGTTGACCTCTTGGGATGTTGCGATTTCAATCTGGTAGCTTTTAGTCCTTCGTGTTAGCCTGGAGTTGTGCTAAACTTCTTGTGAATTGTGGTGGTTTTCAGTAATGAAAATCGGAAGGGGCAAGCCCTTCTTTGATCAAAAAATAATAATCGTCCTTATATATTCATCAGTCTTGCTATAAGTCGCAATAGATGCTATATAGGTCCGTCGGATCTTACATCAAGATCCGTGCTTTCAGATTTTCTTTTTTCTCTCTTAAATCTCAGTCGAGTGAGACATAGCCACGCCATTAAACAGAGGCTCGGGCGCCATGAATGGAGACCTTGGGAGAGAGGTGGACGGCAGATGGAGGTGCCAATAAGCACGCGCTGGGGTCTGATTGCACGCCTCTCGTACTCAAATAGCTACCCTGCACAGCACCTCCTAGCTAACAAAAAATAAGGACGCGTGGCCGCACGTAAATGGTACTAGTAAGTAGAACGCCCACGGTTTCAATAATACTTGTCTTTCCGATTGTAACGTGACATCACTTGTTCCAAAATGACTTTGTTGATTGTTAATGTGTGCGCCTTTGCAAATCGGACTGCCAATTTACCACAGCACGTTGGTGCCATGTCATGGCACCAAGACAAGTTTCATTATTTTCATGCATGTTTTGGATTTACAGGAATTAAAAAACTAAGTTTCTCAATGTTTCCAACCCAGCCACAACGCCCAGAATCTTGAATTTCATTCCCATTTCTTGCATGGAACCTAGAAATTTACCCGAGGACACACATGTGATTTTTCAACCAACTTTGGTGCACTGGAACATGTGCTTCTATTTCAAATTTGAATTATGCACACAAAGGTGACATGTTCCCTCCCAGAACCACGAGCCTTCTTGAGAGAAACTCCGATTTGCAAGAAGCTTATACCAAAATTTGTTCCTATTCCGCCAATTTTTTTACCACGGCATGGTACTACCATGACATGACACCATGCCAAGTTTCATGATTTTAAAACCAAGTTTCTCAATGTTCTCGACCGAGCCACGATGCCCAGATGTTTGAATTTTATTCTCATTTTTTGCATGGGATCTACTCCCTCCTTCCATTTATATAGGGCCTAATGTGTTTTTCAAGACAGCCTTTGACTATTGACAAGATTAATAGCACATGAGATGTATCCTATGAAAATTATATTATTGGAAGCTCCTTTGACATACAAAATTGAAGGTATGCTTTGTGTAATTTGCATGTCATATATTATTGCTCTAACGTTTGGTCAAAGTTAGCCTTGAAAAACGCATTAGGACCTATATAGATGGAAGGAGGGAGTAGAAATTCACCCGAGGACACAAATGTGATTTTTCAACCAACTTTGGTGCATGGGAGCATGTGCTTGTAGTTCGAATTTGAATTATGCACATTAAATGACCAAAAACTCAATTAATGTGTAAATAAGGCCAAAGGAAGCCGGAATAATTCCAAAATTTAACAGGGCACTCATGTAGTTCTATGTTGCCTTTGTAAATAAACTCAAGGGGGACAACGTATATCGTTTCGCACTCAAAGGTGGCACGTTCCCTCTCAGAACCACGAGCCTTCTTGAGAGAAGCTTCGGTTTGCAAGAAGCTTATACCAAAATCTGTTCCTATTCGGCCAATTTTTTTACCCCAACATGGTAGTACCATGACATGACATCCATGCCAAGTTTCATGATTTTTAGATGTGTTTTGGATTTACAAGAATTTTCAAACCAAGTTTCCCAATGTTCTCGGCCGAGCCACGATGCCCAGATGTTTTAATTTTATACTCATTTCTTGCATGGGACCTAGAAGTTCACCCGAGGACACAAATGTGATTTTTCAACCAACTTTGGTGCACGAGAGCATGTGCTTGTAGTTCAAATTTGACTTATGCACATTACATGACCAAAAACTCAATTAATGTATAAAAACAACAAACGAACCCGGAATAATTCCAAAATTTAATAGGGCACTAATGTAGTTCTATGTTGCCTTTGTTAAGAAACTCAAGGGGGGTAGCGTATATCGTTTCACACTCAAAGGTGGCACGTTCCCTCTTAGAACCACGAGCTTCCAAATCGGCCCAATTTTTTACCACAACATGTTAGTGCCATGACATGACACCATGCCAAGTTTCATGATTTCCAGGCGAATTTTGGATTTACATGAATTTAAAATTAAAGTTTCTCGATGTTCTCGGCCGAGTCATGACGCCCAGATGTTTGAATTTCATTCTCATTTCTTCCATGGGACCTAGAAATTCAACCAAGGACACACATGTGATTTGTGAACCCACTTTGGTGCACCGGAGCATGTGCATGCAATTCATATTTAGATTATGCACATTAAAAGTCCAAAAACTCAATTAATGTATAAAAAGGCCAAATGAACCTGAAATAATTCCAAAATTTAACAGGGCACTCATATAGTTCTATGCTGCCTCTATAAATAAAATCAGGGGGGAGGCAGCGTATATCATTTCGCACACAAAGGTGACACGTTCCCTCTCGGAACCACGAGACTTCTTGGGAGAATCTCTGGTTTTGCAAGAGGCTTATACCAAAACTTGTCCCAATTCAGCCAAAAATTATACGTATGAAAACAGGGTTTAGATTATCCCAAACATCTCGCTACCTAGACCAATAATGTACTATGATTTGAATTCAACATAAAATGGATACAAATATTTGAATTGGAGAGGGTATGGTACATGTAGTTCATAGTGAAATATGATTACTGCAATATGTATGTTTTTTGTTATCAAGATAATATTTAAATTATTGTATAACTTGACAACAATCATATTCAAATAAGGAAAATTGATTCAAATTTAGTCCATATGGTAGACGACAATATATATGTTCACATGGTGGAGTAAAATGTTCATATATGATGGAAGATCAAAATGTATGACTACATCAATTATAAACCGCAAGTTCACCTAACGATATATTCGAATTCAACATAACGTGGATTCAAAAATTGAAATTCGAGATCATGGCATCTGTAATCATATAAAAAGGGACATCACTCTTTCTTGGTGGGAATTGATTTGTTTTTTGTTGTTGTTGAGGGAAGTGCGAATCGATTTGGTACTGTGTAGGGTAATCTTGTTCTCCCGTTTTTTTTACATTTTTCTTGTAGTTTTTTCAATGGCATATATAGAAATATAGTAAAAGGGGACATGACTCTCTTGTGTCTTGTATGAATTGTTTTTTTACACATTAAGTTTGTTCTGCCGAACAAGGAATCCGCACCTTGTTATCCCAAAATTTTCAAGCTTGAGTATCTTTTGTCTCACCTGCTTTGGAACTCCCGCGTGTTCAACCCGCGCCGCGCCTTGTTATCCCGAAATTTGGACACGCGGGAGAACTCCCTCCTCATCCGAAATCGCTCCCGCAGCCCAGACACGTGAAATCCCCCTTCTACCCGTCAGCCGAAAATGAAGCTCCATGTCGCGGTGTCAAAACCGGTGGGGGTACGCTGGTAACTTACCCTACATTACGGACAAGCGCCTCCCTAAGCTTGGCTCCCCCTTTGCCCCACCATTCGTACACCGAGGCCGCCAAAACCCGCGAAACCCCACGCTCCTCCGTCGGCCTCCCGACCGCTGCCCAGCCGGAGACTCTTCCTCGACTACGTCGTCCACCGCAACAGATCGCCGTCCCTCATCCACCGCACTGGATGAGGATCCGTTGTCGATTTTGTCGTCCCGCCAGATCAGCCGCCCCGTCCTCCACCTCCAAGGAGCTACCGCGATGTTCACCTCATCTATCGCGCCACCTCAATCCCCACAGCGCCGTCTTGACCTGCCCCACCGGAACCGTAGCACCCTCACCAATTCCTCCGATGAAGCTGAGGCCAACTCGGTGCCACCAAGGAGGTTCTGCACTCACCGCTGCATTTTATCTTTTATTCGATCTCACGAGGCTGCCGGTGCTCGATACCGAGCATACATGGCGTGTCTCCATCGACGTCGCCGTCGCCGGCCACATCATCCACGGCGTCTCTCCCCCATGTCGTTGCTTCCTCGGCGGTGACTTCCATAATGGCAATAGCTGCAGCTGCTCCGGCTCTCGCTCATGCTGCGTGTCGGCGTTCTGGGAATGGGGGTCCCCAGACTTGCCTGCCTGCGGCCTGCGGCGTGGCTCAAAAGGGGGCCCAGCACGGCCCGTCCTCACCAACACAAACCCAAGACCCTCGCGAGGGGCCAACCCTCGCGGGGCGGACGACGCGGAGCTTCCTCAGGCACGGCCTCGTCAAGCTAGCTCGTGAGGAGGCGGAGAGATCAAGGCGGGGTACCTCATGAGGTGCCCGTGCCGCAAGCCATGACGACTCAGGGCGCCAGGCGGGTGCCAGCCCGCGCAGCGTCCTCTTTTCCTCTTTGGTGCAAAGGGGGCAAGCACAGCCGCGGAGTACCGAGGCATCAGGCAAAGGTTGCCATTTCAGTGCAACGAGACCAAGAACAGAAGGACTACGAGATGGAGGTCACCATGGAGCCCAAGACGGCGTCATCACCAGGATAGCTGATACTTGCTGTCCCCCTTCAAATTAGCCCGCCATTGTTGGCTCCCTTCCCGCTCGATATTTGGGAAGAGGACCAGGGCCTCTATAAATAGGACCAGCCACCCACAAAGCAAGGGGTTCGGTCGATTGGTAGGAAGCAGAGAGAGAGAGAGAAAGGTGACTGAACTCTTCTCAGTAGTTCATCCCCCCAGCCAAGAACAGACCCTCGCGAGGCTGTTCTTCCTTGTATTATTCATCATCATCAGCCCAAGAGGCAATCCACCACACCACACATTGGAGTAGGGTATTACACCACAACGGTGGCCCGAACCAGTATAAACCCTGTGTCTCTTGTGTTGTTCTTTCCTTAGTTTTAGATCCTAGCATGGCGGAGGGGTGCAGGTAGGTAGGAGGCTAAATCTCCACACGCACCCCAGTGTTCGAACCTCAAGGGTCTGCCGGAACCCGAAATCCGACATTTGGCGCGCCAGGTAGGGGTGCGCCAGAATTCGTATTCCACCGCCCCGTTCTCCTCCGACCATCACGCCCATGTCTGACGCTCGTCGGGCCCACGCCGACCGCCGGGCCGCACTCGCTTCCCGCATCGCCCAGACGGCCCCTGTCGGCGGGCATCCACGCCGTTCCCCGTCACCTGCCGTCAACACCGCCACTGGCGCGGCGGGGGATGAGCGGCAAGCATCGTCTCAGCATCCATCTGTGCGGCAAGACGGCCGCACCGCAACTCCCTCGCTCACCCCAGCTGGTTCTTCGTCCCGCGCGCTCCGCGCGCCCATGGAGGCTCGAGCTGCGCTCATCGCGGCGAACGAGCTACTGCGCTACTGTCCCGTCGATGACATCTACGAAGAATGGCTCGACCGCGTCGCCGAGCTCGTCCGCGCCGCAGGGGGCTCTCCTGCGCCGTCCGTTCCACTGCACCGCACCCCGCCCCGCGTGGGCAACGAGGCTCCGGCGGCGCCCCGGCCGCCTCCTCCCCAAGAAGACGCCATGGCTCCAAGGCGCGTGGCCCCTGGGCGGAACCCGCTCCGTCATGCGCTAGCGCAGCAAGAGCAGAGCTGCCAAGAAGTCCCTCGCCCGCAAGAAGCTACCCGGGCGCTCCCTACTCCAGTACGCCGCGACCATGCTCCTGCTCCCGCGCATCAAGACCCCGCGCTGCTCCCAGCTGCAGCGCGTGGGGACATGCAAGACCAAGCTCCCCATCACCCGAGGCTTCCCGTGGCCACAGCAGGCTGCCGCGCCTTCACCCCCGAGCTACGTAGCGTCGGGTGGCCCGGCAAGTTCAAGCCAGACTTGCCTCCTCGCTACGATGGCACGGCTGACCCTGCAGAGTTCCTCCAGCTCTACGAGCTGGGCATCGAAGCTGCCAACGGAGACGAGAAGGTCATGGCGAACTGGTTCCCCATGGCACTCAAGGACGGGGCCTGCACCTGGCTCCTGAACCTGGCGCCAGGCACAATCTCATCCTAGGACGAGATGCGCACCCGCTTCATCGCCAACTTCCAAGGCACTCGCGATCGGCCACCCGCCGTGAGCGACATGCGCCGCATCAAGCAACAACCCAGGGAAACCCTGCAGAAGTACATCCAGCGCTTCAACAACGCACGCCTCAAGATTCCCAAGGTGACTGAGGAGGCCATCATCTCGGCTTTCTCTGACGGCATGCGCGACGTCAAGATGAAGGAGGAGCTGGCGATGCATGAAGACCTGTGCACTTCCTTGGAGCTGTTCAACTTGGCGAACAAGTGCGCCAGGGCTGAGGAAGGGCGTCTCTCCCTCCTCGAGCTGCCCGCCGCAGACCCAGAAGAGAAGAAGCTCAAGGCCAAGGATGTGAAGCGCAAGGGGGCTGCCGTGCTCACGGCAGAACCAGACACCAAGCGGGGCAGAGATCATCCCGAACCTTCCAAGGGCAGCCGGTACTGTGTGTACCACGACATCCACACCCACAACACCAACGAATGTCAAGAACTCCGAGCCGTGCGAGAAGGAAGGATCGGCCGTCGCCCCGATTGCGGTGACCAGGGCTACGGTCGAGGAGGAGGAAGGAACGCAGGACGCTGGGAAGACCGTGGCCCGCGCCAAGGGTGGCGCGACCAACCTCGCGAGGATCGCTGGCAAGACCCGCCTCGCGAGAGAGGATGGAGGGATCAGCCTCGCGAGGGAGACTGGAGGGATCAGCCTCGTGAGGATCGCCCGCAAGGCAACGCAGGCCTCCCAACGCTGCCACCGCAGCCAAGGAGAAACGAGGACCGCCACCAGGACGAGGAGGCTGGGGGCACAAGCCTGCGCGCGATCGCCTGCATCTTGGGCGGGGCACAAGCCCCAGCCTCTCAACACATCTTCAAGCAGTTTGCCCGTGAAGTGAATGCAATCCTCCCCAGGCTCAAAGCCACGCGCCCTCTTAGGTGGTCGGCGTGCGCCATCACGTTCAGCTCAGCAGATCATCTCAAGTGCGCAGCTATAGCCGGAGTCCTCCCGATGCTTTGTTCCCCAATCATCAGCAACGTGGTGGTCACCAAGATCCTCATCGATGGCGGGGCAGGGCTCAACGTCCTGTCCGTGGAGACATTCAACAACCTCCAAGTGCCCTACAGCCAGCTTCAGCCAACCAAGCCTTTGTCCGGTATCACCGACGGCTCCACGACCCCGATTGGGCAGGTCTGCCTCCCTGTCACCTTCGGGGCACGCGACAACTACCGCACCGAGCTCATCGACTTCGACATCGCCCACATTCGCCTACCGTACAATGCCATCCTTGGGTACCCAGCGCTGGCCAAGTTCGTGGCCGTAACTCACCACGGCTACAACGTCCTCAAGATGCCAGGAAGCGTCGGAGTCATCACGGTGCCCTGTGAAGAGAAGGACGCGGTGTGTTCCCTGGAACGAACCTTTCAGGCCGCGTCACTGGAAGACCCGGATCGTGAAAGTAGGAGGCCTCCCGAGACCGCCCCCAAGAAGAAGAAGACATCGGCTGGCCCGACCACTCAGGAGGCAGGCCCCTCTAGGCCCGCGCCTGCCCAGGGGGAACCTCCCACCATCGCATAGGAAAGCGCGCCCGGCGCCCTCCTCAAGCAGGGCTCGGGGGCTCTCCCCTGGAGGGCCACCGACCTGGCTAGGGTCACGAGGGAGGCGCTTGGGCACCACATGGAGGCGTGTTTTGAAGCATGTTTCCCTCAAGAAGGAGCAAGGCAAGGAGATCTAGACCCTCAGGAGTTCGTCAGCAAGGCCATTCAGGAGCTACAGGAGTCAAGAGTCATGAAAGGCGGCCGCCGCCTACCAGCAGTGGCTCCCCATCCAGGCGAGGATGGTGGGCTGCGCGTCTACATCGACATACCAGGGCTCAACCGAGTCGCCTCTCTGGAGCGCCTCTGGCCCTCGCGAGTGGGGCGCTGCGGAGGCCCACCCCACAGCTACATTCGCATGCCTTACGGCTTGCCGAACGTGGCTGACGCGTACCAGCGCCTCATGAGGGGCATCACGGAGGCACGAGAGGCCAGGCGTTCCGCTGCCCTGGCAGGGGTGGAGATGGCCCGCGAGGAGCCGCCAGCGCCTCCGGAGCCTCCCGAGGCTCCTAGGCCTGGGGGCTCATGAGGAACGGCTTCCGTAGCCCACCAAGTCTGCTACATCAATGCTCCTTCGTCCTTAACATCATCAGGTGACATCTTTCTAGTTTCACTTCCAACTGGGAGCACCCCCAGGGCTGCATTATTCCCAGGCTGCGTGGGTCCGTCCCTGCGGCGTGTATCCCTTTTTATTCTATGTCGTTAGCTTACCTTGTTGGGGGCGTCACTCGGGTTGCATCATCCCCAAGCCACTCGGGCCAGGCCCAGCGGCACGTATCCCATCTGCGTTTATCTCCGGTTATGCGCTAGAACCACCATGCTCGATTACTTGACGTCGGTCCACGGCACCTCTTCTCCTCCATGCTGACCACTTGCATGTTAAAGGGTGGGGTACCTGAGCATCGCGACTCAGGGCTCTTACTGGCTCTCTAGCCCTCACCCTCTGGCCTTGTCCATGGCATCGCGACCTGCCATACCAGCGACGGCTGAGACCAGCTCGAGGGCCGGGACCCGAGGACGTAGAGTGCCACATCTAACCAAATTTGCAGGAACACATCACAAGATAAGGCCCAGTGCCAGGCGCAACCCGCCTAGAGGTAGGGCCCCGTGAGTCCCACGCTGGCTCACGGGTGCCCAGATACACCTCGCCAGGCCCTACCGTGCCAACCACGTGTCAGGGCGGGGCTGTACACGCCCCGGGGGCTCCTCCCGGAGGGGGCCCCTCCCACGCACCAGTGGAAGCACCATGCTCCGTGCTGGCTGACGACACTGCCGAGGAGCGGCTATGCCCGTACACATACGGTAGCACTATGCTCCGCGCTGGTGATAAACAACTGAGGGTGGCCCTCGGGCCGCATCAACCTCAGGGAGCCCAGAGCTCAGTGTCTAGCCTCATCGTAACGCCTCCCCTCGGGAGTGCCGTGCGAGGGGGCTGGGCACGGGGGCTGCGCCTGGGTCACACCCAGACGCACGCCACCTAGCCAGGTCCCCCCGGGCCTGGTTCGTCACGCGTCTCTCCCCGAGCGGAGCCAAGGTACGAAGGTCGTTTGAGCATCAAGGGGGACTCCTGAGCATCGCGACTCAGGAGCCTAACTGGTCACGTAGCCCCTCACTCCGTGGCCCTGTCCAGGTTTCTGGTCGAGACCATTGCTGGGTGAGGTACGTGCGGGGCCGGGCTTTGCAGACGTAGAACGGTGGATCCACCCACATCATACCTCCCTACTTGATGTTCGTGCACCAAGGGGGACTCCTGAGCATCACGACTCATGAGCCTAACTTGTCACGTAGCCCCTCACTCCTTGGTCCCGTCTTGGTTTCCGGTCAGGACTATTGCTGGGTGGGGTACGCGCGGGGCCGGGCTCTGCCGGCGTAGAACATAAGCAAGTAGGAAGGTAAAAGCGCAAATTTCAAGGAATTCAAAAGCAAATATTACAGTCCACACTGTTATCTCGATGCCCAACGCAAGTTTAAACGCCTCCCCGAGGCATGAAACATGTGCAGGAACTAAAAGCAGGACAGGAGCCGCGACGGAGTCACTTATCGGCGATGGAGCAGCGCGGATCGGGTTCGCCTCACGGAGCAGTGGAGTCGGCAGCGCCTTGCTCCGACTTGGTGATAAAGGCCCGGAACTTCCCCATCAGAGCCTCCGCGCAACCCTTCATGGCCTCGGCAGCGGCACGCTCACCACTCACTGGCTCCAGCAGGCCGTCGAGGTCGACACCGGGATCGCGAAGGTAGATGCGGGTGAGGACCCGCGTTAGTGCTGCAGAAGACAGGACACGCGCCTTGGCCTCGGCCGTGGGGCCAAGGCCAAGGGCGACATCTTCAAGAGCGTGAACCAGGAAGGGAAGCAGCAGGCAAGAGCACCTCGGGAGCCACTTGGGACGTGGGGGCTGAGCTCGCCCCAGCCGGCTCAGCCAGGCCTCGCGAGGACGACCGGGCAAGAGAAGCCTGTGCATCGCGGTCACCCTCCTTCGCGGGCAGAAGCGCCGCCACGGATGGAACCTCGGGAGCCCCCTTCGGCTTCTTTGCTGCGGGCGCCAGCCTATCCAAAAGAATGCGGACGTCAGGCCTCAGAAGCAGAGCAAGAGATAAAGACAAGAATCGAATGCTTACGGGTCGTCGCCAGTGAGCTCAAGTGGCCTCTGGCCAAATTGCAAGCCTGAAAGCCGGCTGGAAGGGTAAACCTCGAGAAGCTTGGAGGCGGAAGGTGCGTCTGTGGTTCGCCCCGGGGCCGAGGGAGACCCTTGGGAGATCAGCCCAGTCATGTCCTTCTTCGGGATCGAGGGCGAGCTTCCGCCGTCCTGCTCGTCGTCGTCTTCGTCGTCATCCTCGTCGTCATCGTTCGGAGAGAGGCGGAGAAAGCGGGACCTGCGCCGGGGGAGGGGAGCCCTCGACTCTCCGTCAGTCGCCTCGGAGTCAGGCCCTTTTCCCCACTCCCCTCCTTCCTCCTCCTCGCTGGAGTCATCGGAGGGCATGTCCACCAGCCCCTCGGGAGCTTCCAGGGGCACGGGCCCATCCCCATTGAAGACGGGCATGGACTTCACCACCCGCTCCCAGTCGTTGTGGAGGAACAAGGGCGTAGGAGCCCCCTCCAGCCTCGCCACATTGCCCCCGACCAGAGACTGGAGAACCGCAGCCAGGTCTCCGTCGGCCAAGGCCGCGGGGCTCGGACGGGTCCTCCACATTGGAAGTGAGTACTGCCGAAGCGGAGCCAGCCGGTGCTCCAGGAACTCCCTCAGCAGCGATGCGCCGGTCAGCTTCACCGCCGCCATGTCGGTCGACCTCAGATCCGCGTCCATCTTCTCCAACACCATCTTCGCGCGGGGATCCGCGAGCTCCGCCCGACCCCAGTCGCTGGAGCTCGTGGGCTGCTCCGTGGGCAGGATCAGCCGAGGGTGGATGCGCCCAGCATCCACCAAGACCCACTTGCTCCTGAAGCCCTCAATCCTCTTCCTAGAGTTCGAGATGGCAATGGCACCGCCGTACGCGACGAAGCTCGCGCACGCGGAAGCAGTCCCACGAGAGGTCCGGAGGTAGAAGTAGTGGCGCAGCAAGGCCACTGAGGGCTGCACCCCTACATGGGCCTCGCAATAATAAGCAAAGATTGCCAAGAGAAGGACGGAGTTGGGCTCGAGATGCAGAGCCTGTAGCTTGTAATGGCGGAGGACAGAGATGAAGAACTCGGAGAAGGGAGGCACCAGGCCAGCAACAATGGCACTTACGAAGAGCGGATAGAAGGTGCTCCTTTGACCCTCAGGGGTGGCGGAGCCAGCCTTGAACACCTTCGCCCCGTTGATGCCCCACGCCGTCGCCATCCAGCGCAACCGGGCAAGGCTCGCCTCCGACACGTTCGGAGAGTCCAGGGCAGACGAGTACCAAGCTGCGGCCAGGGGCTGACGAGGTGCCATGGCTCCCTAGGTCACACGGTTAGAGCAGATCTGGAAATTTTGGAGGAAGGAAGGAGAGGCGCAAGAAAGGGGATCTGAGCAGCAACCGGGGAAAGCAAGAAGGAGGGCCTAGGCGGATGCCACTCCTTTATCAACTCGCGCGGTTGCTAAGGCGCCCATGTCCAGTCAACCGCCACGCGGCGCCCAAGGCCGCAGGCTGTTAGGGCCCGCGGCGCTTCGCTCTTGCCCTTCCGCCTCCCTACACGGCCAAGTCCGGGCGTGCCTTGTGCCCGGGGGCTACTGTCGGCGTTCTGGGAATGGGGGTCCCCAGACTTGCCTGCCTGCGGCCTGCGGCATGGCTCAAAAGGGGGCCTAGCACGGCCCGTCTTCACCAACACAAACCCAAGACCCTCGCGAGGGTCGAAGCCTCACGGGGCGGACGACGCGGAGCTTCCTCAGGCACGGCCTCGTCAGGCTGGCTCATGAGGAGGCGGAGAGATCAAGGCGGGGTACCTCATGAGGTGCCCGTGACGCAAGCCATGACGACTCAGGGCGCCAGGCGGGTGCCAGCCCGCGCAGTGTCCTCCTTTCCTCTTTGGTGCAAAGGGGGCAAGCGCAGCCGCGGAGTACCAAGGCATCAGGCAAAGGTTGCCATTTCGGTGCAACGAGACCAAGACCAGGAGGACTACGAGATGGAGGTCACCGTGGAGCCCGAGACGGCGTCATCACCAGAGCTTTGCGCAGGCGAAGACTACTTTTGTCAGGATAGATGATACTTGCTGTCCCCCTTCAAATTAGCCCACCATTGTTGGCTCCCTTCCCGCTCGATATTTGGGAAGAGGACCAGGGCCTCTATAAATAGGACCAGCCACCCATAGAGCAAGGGGTTCGGTCGATTGGTAGGAAGCAGAGAGAGAGAGAGAGAGAGAGAGAGAGAGAGAGAAAAGGTGACTGAACTCTTCTCAGTAGTTCATCCCCCCAGCCAAGAACAGACCCTCGCGAGGCTGTTCTTCCTTGTATTATTCATCATCATCAGCCCAAGAGGCAATCCACCACACCACACACTGGAGTAGGGTATTACACCACAACGGTGGCCCGAACCAGTATAAACCCTGTGTCTCTTGTGTTGTTCTTTCCTTAGTTTTAGATCCTAGCATGGCGGAGGGGTGCGGGTAGGTAGGAGGTGAAATCTCCATGCGCACCCCAGTGTTCGAACCTCAAGGGTCTGCCGGAACCCGAAATCCGACACTGCGGCTCTGTTCTTGTTGTCGGTCGTGCTGCTGCACTGCTCCTGCTTTCGTTCATGCTGCTGCTCTGCTCTTTCTCTCGCTTGCGCTGCTGCTGCACGACCTTTCGGCAGCTACAGGAGTTGCTGCTTTAGCACTCGCTCGCGGTGCTACTGCATGACTTTCTCTCTACTAGTGCGTTCCCTGCTCGAGTGTCTGCTGATTTAGATCACTGCTTCTCTGCTACTAGTGCTCGAACGCCCTAAACATCTATTGCAATGCTCTGTTACTAGTTCAATCAGTTTCGACTGTGAAGTTCATTTTCTTCAGTTAAGTTCAGAGTGAACAGTACTTACAGCATCTGTCGGAGCGGTCGTGGTGCGGCTGATGCATTTTACATCTAGCACTTTTTGGTGATGTATTTTACATCATCTATTGCAGATGATATTAGGGTCCCACTTCAGATTAATGTTGTTTGTCTTGTCATGCTTCAGCCTCGTCGCCGTACACCTTAGCGGAGCTGCTCCAACGACGGAACCGTCCATGACAGCAGAGCAGTACCCACGGCGCCGTTTCCAGAGGCCTCGGATCTTCTTCCTCGCCTTCGACAGTCACACCAGCATCATCACCATCCTCCACGTCCAACCCAATGATGCTGAGGTCCACAAGGCTATGCCAAAGAGGTTGTACACTCGTCGCATCACTTTGTTTCTCCATTCCTCTGTTCTTCCAATTCATGTGAGCCAAACACCTAGGTTGACTGAAATCCTATGTTTCCAAATGCTCTGCTTTGCACGTGCATTCCTATCCTATTCATGTGTTTTTCATGTCCCTGCGTTTATAGAATCCTCCAATTCTAAGGAGCCCTTACAGATTTACTTCATTTTCAGATATGCATCAAAGAAAACTCTGTGTGTTATGTCCTGCTCCTGCCGTGCCATCATCCACCTCACCTGAGGTGCACCATCGACAGAAGCGTTCACTGCAGCAGAGATCCCCCTTGCAGACTTCCTTTCGCCGCCTCAGATCATCTTCCCCGTTGCCAGCAGCCACGCCAACTGCATTACCATCATCGACTGAGCAGATGAAACTGAGGACTACACAGTTCCGGAAGAGAGGTCACAGTCTTTCGTGTTTGCTTACGTTATACATCGGTTATTATTGCTTGCTACTTTATCGTTCAATCTTGAGTTTTGAATTTCCCATGGGTCTCATATCGAGCCAGCAACGAATAGTATCTGTCTACTATCTGGTTCATCTGGGGTCATCTATGTGGTTCATGTTGGGTGGGCAACAAACAATAGATGATCCATTGTCTATCTTTTTAAACTGAAGTTATAATCTACCTGCTATCATTAGTTTTGGATCCATCCACTCATTTGCTACCATCAGTCTTGATTTTTGCATGCACCCCTTAGGCCTTACAAAATCTAACTATTTTTTATTATGCATGTCAGATATTGTATACAATCGTACTGAACATGTAGAGAAAAAGAGAAGACTGTTGCGTGCAAATATAATGTCATGCAGACGCCATCCATGGTGGGCGAAGTGCCCCCCTCCTGCATTTCCAGATTGTATTCCAGAGGAAGATAACTGTTCAGATGGAGATTCAGAAGGAGCCGACCACACCTGTTTACCACCTGAGGTGTTTGCTCTAACCTGGCATGCTGATGTTGGTCATATCATGCATATGGCGCCTTGCATTGCTTACATTATACATCTTATATGTCATCAGCTTAGTTTAGATTTTCTTTATGTGAATGCCACCTGTTTGGTTTCTATATCATACTCCCACCATTCCTAAATATTTGTCTTTTTAGAGATTTCAACAAGTGACTACATATGGAACAAAATGAGTGAATCTACACTCTAAAATATGTCTATATACATCCGTATGTGGTGGTCCATTTGAAATCTCTAAAAAGACAAATATTTAGGAATGGAGGGAGTATATGGGAATTATGCAATCCCATCTTCTTTAGCCAGGCATCATATACGTGAATCATGCAATGCCATTCTGTTTAGCCAGTCATCGTATACGTGAATTGTATCGTGCCATATTTTTTCCATAATGTATTCCATTTGTCAACAATGTTTATACATCCATCTACTCTTCCTGTGCATCAGCCATTTGAGTCGGTCATGGGAAAATCTGGAGTGAAAACAAGGTCTTCTGAGCAGTCGGTGCTACCTATCGATGTAGATTTCTTGCTGGTTACGGATAGCTCCTCAGAGGAGGATTCAGAGAGAGAT
>NC_041384.1:442847184-442852593 GCF_002162155.2 Triticum dicoccoides
CTCTAACTTGGTTGGGTTATATTGCTCATATCATGCATATGGTATCATGCATTGCCATGCCATCTGCTTAGATTAGACATGCTTTGTATGAATGCCTCATGTTTGCTTTCTATATTAGATATGTGAATTATGCAATGCCATGTTTTTCAGCCAGTTATCATATATGTGAATTATGCACCGCCATGGAGCCAGGCATCATATATGTGAATTATCTCATGCCATCTTTTTTCATTACGTATTCCATTTGTCGACAATCTGTGTATATTGAACTACTCTTCATGTGTATCGGCCATTTGAGCCGGTTATGGAAAAATCTGGAGTGAAAACAAGGTCTTCAGAGCAGGCAATGGTACCTGTTGAAGCATATATCTCGATGGTTACAGGGAGCTCCTCAGAGGAGGATTCAGAGACAGATGACCAGTCCTATATCCCACCTGAGGTGTATGCTCTAAGTTGCAATGTTTATATTCTCATATGATGCATATGGTGTCTTGCATTTCTTAGTTTAGACATCATATGCACAATATTGAATTCTATCTGCTTAGTTTAGAGATCATACATGCGAGTGCCAGCTGCTTAGTATATGAATCAATTATGTCGATTATATCATGCCATCCTGTATACTTAGACAACATGTATGTGAATTATTTCATCCCAACCTATTTTAGAAAGACATCATATAGTTTTGTCATGTCATCCTATTTAGGTACTCATCATATGTTGAATTATGCCATTATATCCTGGTAAGTTATCCATCATATATCTAAAACTGTGTCATGCTATCCTGTTTAGTTAGGCATCATATATGTGAAATTGTGTCATGCTATCCTGTTTGGTTAGACAACATATATGTGAATTACCACATCTGTCTATCATACAATGTCTGTACGTTCAATTTCTTTTCTTGTTTATTAGCCATTTGAATTGGAGGGGGTGATGGCAGTTCTAAGGGAGCAAAAACCCATTCTTCATAAAAGATAGTGCTACCCGTCGATGCAGATAGAACCATGGTTGTACTGGCCCACAAACTGGCCCCACCACACATAATCAAAACTCTTCCAGATTGCACACTTACACCATTGGGTAGAGAACCAGCTACAACCCATCTAACCGCAACCCCAGCGGATAGTAACCCACTTATAGTTGACAAAGCACCATGTCCACCACAGAGTACCCCCACACAAGCAGTTTGTAAAGCTACTGCAGTGCCCAAAGCACGAAGACCACCACAGCTAACCCAAACTCCACATTTAAAGTAGAAGAGCAACTGTTCTCAGGTCAGATTCCGTAGCTATGGTCCATACTCCTTTGCTGTTGCATCACCATACCAACTACTTTCGAATTTGAAGGATCCAATTGAAACTCCAATGGCGCAACAGGTATGTTTTAAACCTATTTCTTTAACTGGATTGTTGTTCTAACTTCTTGCTCTATGTTGATTTCAGTTTAAGTTGTATAAACAGTTATGTTCTCACGTGATGCACATTACAAGTGATGCCAATGATGTGTAGTTTCTCACACTTATATTCTGTCTATGCTGCTGTGTCTTAAAAATATATGAGTTGAACTGTGTCTCTATCTTGATTAGGGAACATAAACTAGAATAATATGGACAATACAGTGACCATAGTACATAGATATATGTTTGTTTCATGTTGTTATCCTATCCACCTTACTACTGAACCGGTTTACCAAAATGAGTTTCGTATACTACAAGCTAAACCTGTGATGTGTCTGCTTGTTTCTCTTGTAGTATGCAAACAGAATATTGGAGAAGAGCACCCCACTATGCAATGGTAGAGAAAGTAATGCAGATAAGGTTCAAGATAGTGAGACAACCTTGTTGGTCTCCAAGAAAGGTGATAAAAACGATCTTGTAGACAGTGAGAAAACCCCACAGTCCTGCGTTGATGTAGTGTTCGAGTTACTGGCCAGTACCGCTCGCACAAGCTCTTCGAACTCACTGCCTGAATCACTTCAGCTTCTTCAGTCTCAGGTACAAGCTGAAAGGCATCAGTCAGCTGTGCTGCGGCAAGAAGCCAAAGGACTGAGGAAGTCCCTGCAGAATTCAGATGCATACTTTCTTGTGCAACAGCAAGCGCTGGAGGATTTAAGTGCCAAACAAGAGAAAGTTAATAAGATTGCTAAGCATCTTGCCAGCATTATGGGTACCCAGGATATTGTTTCTTGAACTCTTCTGAAGTGGTTTCAGTTCTGGACCTGTTTTGCTGCGGTGTTTATATGCTGCTTTGTTCCCTATATTTGCACCGGTGGCGAACTTTGATGCCCAGTGGATCTAATATGTGTAATAGCCGTGATAGCCTAGCATAAGTTGCTTGCTTATTTATTTCCTTCTTGTCTTGTTTATTTGTTTGCTTGTCGTCGGTGCAGTTCTTTTTCCGCGGTTTGCTAGTGGCTGCAATAACCTATTTTTTAAAACTAGGCCACAATAACCATGGGCTAATATTTACTGTAGTGACACAGGGCCTCCTACGGGCTGTAGAAACAGTGGGCCTTCTACGGGCCGTAGAAATAGTAGGCCTTCTACGGGGCGTAGAAACAATGGGCCTTCTACGGGTCGTATCATCAATGGACCTTATGCGGGCCGTATGATCGGTTGGCCAAACATGGGCCAATAACAGGCCGCATTATGGCCGTAAACGGGCTAGAGTTGGAATCGTCCGTTCATGGGCCAACCATAACGGGCCATCGTTAATAGGCCGTATTTGATGATGCTATGAAAACGGCCCAACATATTAACGGACCACAAATGGGCCGACTGTAACCACGGGCTGAATTTGGCCCACAAGCAGAAAATGACAGTAACTGGTCGTAAGTAAACGAATGCTGGAAATGAGCCCAAGAATAAATGGGCTCTGAGAAGGCCGAAAGATAACATGGGCTGGAAACGGCCCAATGGAATAACGAGCCGTTAATGGGTATAAAGTGATACACTGTTCATTACGGGCCAGTTTTACCACGGGCCGTTAATGGGTGTAAAGTGATACACTGTTCATTACGGGCCAGTTTCACCACGGTCCGTTAATAGGCCAAGAGTTACATAGGGCCTCATATGGGTCGAAAGACGTCATGGGCCATACATGGGCCAGAAGTGAAAACGGGATGGAATCATATTGGATGGCCCAGATGATGCTACTGGGCCTAATTCGGATAGGGCGTAACGGGCCTTGGGTTAGCGGGTTGTAAATGGGCTATATGCGAACACGCCATTAACAAGCTTTCCATGGGCCAGCCCGCCACCTTTTGACCAAGTCAAACGGGCCGGCCTTTTCACAGGAATGGGCCTCTGTTGGGCCATGCCACGTGTCGACGTATCATAGGCATCTTCTGTCCAATGAGTGGATGACATCTGTCCCAACGATGAGCCGACACGTGTTTCCTCCAGCCAATGATGATTTTACACGTGGAAAATCCCCATTGGTCGGGGCTGTTAACGGGTTATCGGATCCAAAACCCGACCCAATAGCTTAACGGTGTTCTGTTACGGTGGATGCCACGTGTCGGTCACCCTTGACGAAAGCACTTCTATGACGCACGATTTATCGTCATGGAAGTGCACACTTCTGTGATGATAATTTTGGTAATGTCATGGAACACTTCTACGGCAGCACAGGTATGACTATCTTGATACTGTCATAAAATCGTCATGGATATACATGCATGACAAAAAACGCGACCTACTGTCACAAACACGTATCATCACGGAAGTGTATTTTTTGTAGTGGGGTTGTTAGTTGATTTCCACCTTGGGATCTCCTATGATGGCACTGAGCAAATTCTATGCAATCAATGAGTGCAATTCCTTCTGTCTGGCTGTAGAAAATTTGCCCGACTAACCCGAATATATTTTTGTGCAGTTCCACTAAATAATTCATTGATGTTTGCATGACCCCTACTCGTCGGCTAGGCCATCAATGACTCGGTCTCTTTTATCTTGTGTTGACGACGCGAGTGTAGTGCTTGTTTGCTCCTCCACACATGGCAGGCTCGTTCTACACTACAATCGACAAGTCATCGTACGAATAAGCTTATTTCATTTTGCCTTAGTCATTTTACCTAGTTATGAATGTAGGAATACCTGGAGCACCGTGAGGTCAGCTGACAGCAGGTTCCACTAAAATTGAGGTTTGTGCTTCCATTTGCACAAATAGACACAATATCGAGATAGACAACCCTGTTTGCACAAATATGTAACAGGGTTATTTAAGAAGTGTAATTTTTGCTGCGACATTTGATTAACAGCATCATCTCAGATGTTATCAATGGCATTAGACTGACAATATGAAAAAGTGCCATTAGCTAAGAAGTGCCATCACATCAAATCAACACTGGCACTAGATTAACGGGGGCTTACATAGTTACATTAACATGCATAACAATTGCATTATTACTCTGTGATGACAGATTGAAAGTAGCACTTGATCAGTATGTACGTGCATGGTTAAGAGGAACGATCATTCTAACAAAGGGTGATATGGAAACGATAAACACATCGTTGTGTCAACCATTGTGCAATTAAATTTTGTGCAGTTCCACGGAGATGCAGCTATGTTACCGGTGTCATATTTTAGTGTGACAGCCCAAAACACTCTTTATGAGAAAATAAAGCAAGACATAAGCATTTCATAAAATGTTGGTGGCATTGATTCAGTTTATCAATGGCAATAGATTGACATCAGCCTAACTTAACAATGACATCACATTAACAGTGGCATTGTTTCATTTTACCTGTGATGTTAGATTGACAGCAGCAGTAAGGGCGTAGGGACAGGGGAAGCAGAAGCGCGTTTTACATCCACCAAGGCATAAAGTGGTGAGGCGGAGTTGTTGCCGAGTGTCGCAAACATGCAAAGCATGTATGAATTTGTGCCTTTTTTGTTCTCGTCGGTGACCTTTCCTATGTGACCATAGGAAATCTAGACGTGCTCATTCTCGGTTGCATTGTCTTTATTTCCCTTTCCAACCAAGAGATCGGTTTGTTAGTCAGTATCTGCAGTACCTTTTTCCTCTCGTAGTAAAAAAATTTAGGTGGTGTTCGAGTGTTCGACAAGACGACGGAGCTAGACACATGGGGAGCTTTGTAATACAAGAAGAATATCCACATGTAGGGTACAATGACGTGGGGAGCAATCCTTACTTGATGAAAAAAGGGATGCAACAACGTGGGGAGCTAGGCCATTAGAACAAGGCCGGTTCTAAAAGAAGTTATGCTCTCCAATCGACGGGATGTGGCGAAGCAGGCGGCGAGATCTACCAACACGAAGACGGGGAGTAAGGGTGCGGAGGACCTCCCACGCTGGTGCCAGGTCAGAGATGATGGCGCGCGTTGACTTCCTCCCTCGCCACTGATGACCACCAGCGGAAGGGATCCGGCCGGATCTGTGACAA
>NC_041384.1:442852839-442918241 GCF_002162155.2 Triticum dicoccoides
AGAGAGAGAGAGAGAGAGAGAGTGGACACCGTCGTCTTGTTTAGATCTGGGGAGGGTGAGAGAGTGAGAAGAAGAGAGCAACACTAGCAAGCAAGTCCCAAAGTGGAGTAGTAATTGTTTTCCCTCCATAGCGATCATTTTAAATTGAATACGCGGGGAGCCATCTTCGTATTTAACATACCAGTAAAAAGGAACTCGATAAATAACCGCGCCACTGCGTTCAGGTCGCATTTGGTATAGCTGACATTAGGTCCTAGACCCCACATTAAGTGGACAACTAGATGTGTCAAATTGTCACGTTACCTGCCTTTTCATGTGCAAATGCGCTCCACCGTGAGTGTACCCGCGCATGTGCGTGAGGGGAGAGTGAAGTCCGATTTATAAACCTTGAGGTTGTAGAGCTAGTCGGAAACAACAAAAATCCTACATGTTGTTGGTGCTGCTTCATGAGCTACCGAGCCATCTAGACGAGATGGCCATCACCTATGGAATGAAGGACGTCGTTCTTTTGCCATGTCCTGGCCATCACAGCGGTGGTGACGCACTTTGCGGTGTTTTTAGGGACAGAGTCCGTCGTCCCACTCCAGTGATGGAGAGCGCTCTCCCGAGAGCATGAACAGGGATGCAAATTCGTGCAAACACGGCCATATTTCATGTAAACATGAAGGATTTTATTACATTTACATCAAATAAGTTGTGCTAGTCCGGAGCTAAAGGTAGAATTAATACACCTAATCTAAATGGTCGCCGGTCGATCTCTTTGTTCTCCTCTAGGATCCAGCTAAGGAAGAATCGTGCAAGACACCGATTGTTTACACCAACGTCGCCTCGGCAATGTCCTTCATGGGATACAATTGGGGGCGGCCTCCCGTGTTCTACTTCTCCTCGATGATGGCAGTGGGCGGGGATGTGTTGGCCGTCACCTTGTCAACATCCACATAGTCGCGTCACCTCGTCGACATTGGTGGGGGCTTCTTTCTCTGCCTGCATGGCGTGGCTATGCATCCCTCGACGGCAGATGGTGCAGTCGTAGGCACTGGAGGCGCTGTACGATGCGGCGGCATTGAGGGTAGTGATGATGCTCGTGCCACCGCGCTTCTCGACAAGCCAGCGTGGACCAACTCAGCACTCTTCCTCGAGCTGGATTGGAGCGGCCAGCTACGGAACCACGCGCTGGCTTAGGGCGGCAACTGGCGCCGTCAGGATAGGCGAGGTAGGTCGAGCAGCGAGCTGCCTCGCTCATAGCTGACGGGCTCGGCAGGCCACCAAGATGGATTTTATGTTGGAGAACTGCTCTACTTCCTGCTCGTCGAATGCCATCGAAAGAGTGGGGAAAATGGTGGAAGGAGGAGCTTGGCCAGTGTCCCTCCTAAATGGACGTGTGGCTGGAGTGGGTTTCTCGCATTCCACACGGGTTTAAATGTAGGTGTTTGAATTTGGTGAGAGGTCGCGTCCGCCCAGACTACCTAGACAGAGGTAATACGAAAAGGTGAGTAGGTGACCTTGCGCTTGGCTCTTCACCTCTTCCAGAAGTCGAACAATGATGATGGTACGACAGTATATACTTCTGGCAATCTAACACCAAATGAACTACTGCACGTCCACTACTTGTATAAAGCCCACTATTGTAAGCAAAAGCTTCTCCTCGTGCTACGAGCCACCACGTGTGCGTGGGCGAGGGAGAGGGCGTAGTAAGCAAGCTTCTCGTTGTTTTGTGAGTTGATAGGACACATCAAAGTTATTTAGTACTCTCTCCAGAAAGGGACGACCATGTCCATGGCTACCATCCCATTCTCCGACTATGTGCCTGATTCACGTGCCATCAAGGAGAAAAATAATTGCATAGTACGTGCCATCGTTGTGCACAACTGACTTACACACTTCTTTTAGAACGAAGACGCTAGGTGCGTCTGGCTTTACATTAATAAAGCCCACAATAGAGGCAGCGTAACATAACTCTGGATCTTACAGACACAAAAGCCCTCAGACCAAGCATACGAACGGAAGTCTTAGGGATCAAAGCCAGAGAGGTCGCGGGCGAAATACAAGGCCTATTGTCCATAAAGCTCACTTATGCATTGCTTATCTCCATTTTCTTGCATGACATGTCCATCTTATTGCTAGATGTCCCGCGTGTTGGAAAAAGGATGAACAAAGCTCACGTCTAAAACAAAAGAGTGGAATAACATGGATTCACGACGACCGAGAAGGAGCAAGGAACCTCGCGGTGGAGCATCTGCACTCATAATATTTTATATTATTCAGCGATATAAAATCAACCAAATCTCTCCATGTTTAACTGAAAGAGTCTGAAACACATCATACATATCCCACCTCACGCATTCACCATATTCATCGGCCTCCATGCGACACCAAGTTATATTATATCTAGCAGCCCATTATTGCTTCTGGCTCCTCATCCTTATAGCCCGTGTGACACCTAGTTATAGTATAACTGAAAGAGTATTTGCTCTTTGAGCAAAGGGCCTCCCTAAGCACGCATTAATTTCCTGGGCAGGCTTCTTTCTACTCAATGTTGCATGCATTTGAGCACTCCACTGCTAGCTTGGTGGCTCATCTTGCAGTTGACGCCGACACATTGCAGCACTCCTACAAGGCCCAAAGGTTAATTTGAGAAGAAGTACCTCGAGGTTAATTTGACAGACATGACTTATAAGTTGACAGAGGTCATATCACTTTTTTGGAAACATGGCATAAAGTAACGCGATAGACCTTCTTTCAAGTAAATTAACATGTGTTCAGAAAACAAAAATTATCAAAATGTAACGTGATAGACCTTCGATTAACATGTGTTCAAAAAACAAAAAATGTCAAAATTTACAAAACAAAGACCTCGAGGTTCAACTAATAGGACGGAACACTGTAAACGTTTAATTAAGCCAATTAAACATTTACAGTGACCCATCCAATTAGTTAATATCGACTCCACTTCCCAACCGGTCACCCATCTGATGGCTACTCCAGCCTCAACACGGTTAGCTTGGGAGTTCTGTTAGATGAGCTATCGGTAGGGAAGCTGGTCCTTGCTGATATAGGATGCCTCTTTGTATCCTTTACAATGTACCCTGATGACCGCCCGTTGCCGCCCAATGGCCGATGCCACGTCCCCCGTGAATATATAAGCTCCCCTCCCTCATCTAACTGCTTCCCACGTTTTCTCCTATTATTTGCCTCCTACCCACCTATAGAACTGCCTCGCGCTGGCCAATTCCTCTCCAAATACCTAGCGAGACGGTTGAACCAAACAAGTCTAGACTTGTTTCTAGTGGATTCGTTGACGTGGCATCAGAAGGGTGTGATAGCTGACTCTGACAAAATAATTGACTACCACATTGGCATAAATGAGCATGGGGCCCACTTGCCAGCGTGTTGGACGGAGGAAGTAATGCAAAACAAAATGGAGCACGGAAGGGTGCAAATCGATTGGCTCACGTGTGATGACCATTGGAGCAATCCACTCATATTGTACATAAACAAATTCATGCAAACACGGCCGGATTTCATTACATTTAAATAAAATAACTGGTTTCCACGCAGAGTAGGTTTCTTAGATTCTACGCGGGTTTAATGTAGGCGTTTAAATGCGGCGATGAGGCTCATTCAGCCGGGCGTGCAGCGGGCGCCCTTGACCAGCGCGCCACTTCAATGGCGGACACAGTGAGAGGTCACGTCCGCCCTGTGCCGCCTTGACCGTGGACCTCAATACATTAGTCGTTTGATTCATAGGATTGAATCCTATAGGCATTTTTACTAGTATGGAATCACGTGTACTACTGCAACATTTCATTGGAAATCTAGAATCCGCTCCAACTTTTGTTTTCACTTCCTTTCTTTCTCCCGTGGCATCAAACACTCTGTGCTAATACTATGGGATTCAAGTCGACGTGTCACTCGAATCCTTTGTTTTTTCCCATTCCCGTGTTTTAAGAATCCTAGTACTTGCTTTAAATGATGTGCGAATCAAAGAAAATAAACAGAGGGAGTACTTGCTCTAAATGATGTGGAGTTCCATTCCTCTTGGTCAATGTGTAATTCTCTATATGTACGGTCTTCCACGGCGGAGGGAGTAGGTTGAGCACTTGAGCGTGAGCGTGTGTGTTGTGTCTTGTTCTGTGTGCCGCATGGATGCGTGAGTGTTGCGTGTGTGCATGTGTACGTGTGAGTGTTGTATGCATGAGGCTTCTACTCCCTCCCATTGACATGTTCATATTTCAAGCTTCGTTAAAATGTTGCATGCAAGAATTAAGAGAAAACTCACCGATGCATGTAAAAGTTCTGGTCTTTTGTTCTTCACACATGCACGCATGCATTACAATTAATACGTTCATAAACACAATTTTCTTGAGGAAAACAAGCCCATTATTGAGTACTCTCTCCTCGTGCGCCGCGACCAAGGCGGAGGGGAAACGAGAGAACTTAATTTTTTTTCTAATTAGTAGCATTGCATGCAGTGAACTAATCACTGCATGTCGTGTTTGGTAGTTTTAAGTCATTGAAAGCATGCATGACCCACATCTCTTATTGGTTGATTTCTACTCCTATCTCTACTCTTATAAAAACCGAGTTTGTGACAATGGTGTGCCTGCCATCTTGCAATATAGACCATCCGCTCTATATTTGACGAATAGAAAGCAAACTATGGCAATTTTGCAAAAAGATATCCGCACCTCTCTCCACATTTGCAGATAAGGCCTTCCTTTGTTCATCCTTATCTCCCACAACTTCATTGTTGAGAAATTAAAAAAGGAAGCCTCTGGAACAATCTGGCATGGTGGCTGCTGCCATCGTCATCCATCCCCATGCTTTCACTCAGTCCGACCACCAATCACCACCACGCCCCACTCCTCCTCACCTTATCTCTCCTCTTTATCGAGATATCATTAGTTTTTACACATGGGATTACTCCCACATGGGTCAATCACAACAGGTGTTTTGTAAAAAAAATGCATCTTGATGTTCCATGCAATTCACAGGCATCTTGCTAGTATATCACAAAACAAGAAAAGAGGTGGGAGTTAATGTACAATGCCTAACTGTTTTGGGATTATTTGGTTTTCGTAAGGTGACTTATACACCTAGACGGAGGGAGTAATACTTTTGGAAAAAAATTCTTCTGGCACTCATCATTTACTACTACCTTCACTACTGCAAGATGCTGCTAACACGACACTACGGTCAGAGACCCTTTGACGAAACTGTGTGCGATGCATTAATCGCAAACAGTGATGTAAAAACCGTCAAAAATGATGCAAAACGTTTGTGATGGTGGATACATCAAACACGGTTCAGATTTTAGTTGTGTGTGCGATGCTGGGCATACGGTTCAGTCCAATGAACTCTTTGCGATGAGGCAGAAGAACAGAAATGGGTAGCCAGATGAAGGTGTGTGCAATATATGGCATATAGTTCACTCGGATGGACTGTTTGTGATTATGCAACACAAAAGAAACGGTCATCCAGGTGAAGGTGTGTGCGATATACGACATACAGTTCACTCGAATGAACTATTTGCGTTGAGCCAAGAGAACAGAAATGGTTCAACTTAACAAGATGTGTGTGATATGCGTCAAATAGGTCTATAATCGAAAATGTGTGGGAAGACCGATAACAACACAGACGATTCTTGTTAACAAGCCATGTGTGTTTTGAGCAAACAATTGTTGGTATACAATTGTCAGTGATTGATGAAATTGTCAGTGATTGATGAAATCATCACCAACGGGTTCCATTATTTAGTCCGTGTGTGATGCGATTTGCTCCGCCCGCACGACATTGATGTCTACTATGCAACTTTATTCTTGTAGACTCATGTTGGGCCTCCGAGCGCAGAGTTTTCTAGGACAGTAGCAATTTTCCCTCAAGTGGATGACCTAAGGTTTATCAATCTATGGGAGGTGTAGGATTAAGATGGTCTCTCTCAAACAACCCTGCAACCAAATAACAAAAAGGTTCTTGTGTCCCCATCACACCAAAAACAATGCTAAATTGTATAGGTGCACTAGTTTGGCGAAGATATGGTGATAAAAGTGTAATTTGGACAGTAGAAATATATTTTTATAATCCTAATTAATAAAAACAGCAAGGTAGCAAACGATAAAAGTGAGCTCAAACGGCATTGCAATGCTTGAAAACAAGGCATAGGGTCCATACTTTCGCTAGTGCAATCTCTCAACAATGCTATTCTAATTAGATCATATAACCATCCCTCAAAGTGCGATGAAGAATCACTCCAAAGTTCTTATCTAGCAGAGAACATAAGAAGAAATTGTTTGTAGCTATTCTTTCCGATCGATCTATCCAAGAGTTCGTACTAAAATAACACCAAGTTATTCTTTCCGATCGATCTATCAAGAGCTCGTACTAAAATAACACCAAGTTATTCTTTCCGATCGACCTATCAAGAGTTCATACTAAAATAACACCATACGATACATATCAACCAACTCTAATGTCACCTAGATACTCCAATGTCACCGCAAGTATCCGTGAGTTGATTACACGATATGCATCAAAGAACTTCATATTCATTATACTCAATCCAACACAAACAAACTCAAAGAGTGCCCCAAGATTTCTACTGGAGAAACAAAGACGAGAACGTGCATCAACCCATATGCATAGATTACCCCAATGTCATTGATGTCGCTTGAAACTACGTCGGTATTTCCCCAAAGAGGAAGGATGATGCAACGCATCGGCAGTAGGTATTTCCCTCAGATAAGAAACCAAGGTTATCGAACTAGTAGGAGAACCAAGCAACACAACGTAAACAACCCCTCTACACAAATAACAAATACTCACAACCCGACGTGTTAAAGGGGTTGTCAATCCCTTTTGGGTAACGGTGCCAGAAATTGGTGCATTGACGGGAGAAAGTTGTAAATATTGATAGATCGAATGCCAAATAAAATAAATTGCAGCAAGGTATTTTTGTATTTTTGGTTTAGTAGAACAAAACATAAAGGGCAGATAAAATAGATCACGAAGGCAAATAATATGAGAAAGAGACCCGGGGGCCGTAGGTTTCACTAGTGGCTTCTCTCGAGGCAAATAGCAAACGGTGGGTAAACAAATTACTGTTGGGAAATTGATAGAACTTCAAATACTCATGACGATATCCAGGCAATGATCATTACATAGGCATCACGTCCAAGATTAGTAGACCGACTCCTGCCTGCATCTACTACTATTACTCCACACATCGACCGCTATCCAGCATGCATCTAGTGTATTAAGTCCATGGAGAAATGGAGTAATGCAATAAGAACGATGACATGATGTAGACAAGATCTATCTATGTAGAGATAGACCCCATCATTTTATCCTTAGTAGCAACAATACATACGTGTCGGTTCCCCTTCTGTCACTGGGATCAAGCACATAAGATCGAACCCACTACAAAGCACCTCTTCCCATTGCGAGATAAATATATCAAGTTGGCCAAACAAAACCCAAATGTCGGAGAATAAATACGAGGCTATAAGCAATCATGCATAAAAAGATCAAAGAAACTCAAATACTTTCATGGATATAAAAAGATAGATCTGATCATAAACTCAAAGTTCATCCGACCCCAACAAACACACCGCAAAAAGAGTTACATCATATGGATCTCCAAGAGACCATTGTATTGAGAATCAAACGAGAGAGAGGAAGCCATCTAGCTACTAACTACAGACTCGAAGGTCTACAAAGACTACTCATGCATCATCGAAGAGGCACGAATGGAGGTGGTGAACCCCATCTGTGATGGTGTCTAGATTGGATCTGGTGGTTTTGGACTCTGCGGCGGCTGGAATTGATTTTCGTCGAATCTCCTAGGGTTTCTGGAATATTGGGGTATTTATAGAGCAAAGAGGCGGTCTGGGGGCACCCGAGGTGGGAACAACCCACCAGTGCATGCCTGTGTCACAGCCCTAGCTAGTCATCGCTTGACTTTGCATAATCATCCATGCAACATGTTTAAATTCAAATAAAGTTGAAATGGGGATTGATGAAACCCTAGCACCAGAAAGAATTCAATTAGGTTTAAATAAAATCTTTTTCAATGAACCCAAATGCCCTTTGAAAATGTTCATGATTTCTGATAAAGGTGAAAACCTCTGCCAAAAATGATGAACATATTTCTAGGCCATTCTAGATTTTTGAATTAATTTATAAAGTATTTTAATTAGGGCATTTAAACACTATAAATATATTAAATGCTCTAATAATTCTGAAAATTAGATGAGGGCTTTTGGGATAATCCAAATAGTTCCCAAAAATATTTTCAGGATCTTTGGAAATGATTTAATATTTCTACTAAATCAAAACCAAAAAAAGAAATAGAAAACAGAAACTAAAATTACAAAAGACAGAAGAGGAGAGGAAACCTACCTGGCCCACCTACCTGTAGCTGGCCCAGCTTCACCGACCCAGCCCACTTACCTCCTTGCTCGTTGTCTTCCTCCTGCTAGTAGGCAGGAGCAAACACGCGCGCGCACCCGCGGAGCCTCCACCTCCTGCTTCACGCTGGCAGCATCCCTACGTGTCCACTTGCTCGCTTGGAGACGCCCAGCACCCCCTGCACTTCTCCCCTCTCTCCCTGGACCCCTTTCCCTCCCCTGCTCTCTCCGCGCGGCACCACCGAACACACCCGTCGCCGCTGCTCGCCGTTGTCGCGCCCACAGCCAACAAATCGTCGCCCTACCATGTCCACGTGGTCCATCTCGATGCTCTGAAGCTCTCCATTGACGTACGCAAGTCGGGACGCATCGTAGCGCCACCCCTGCCGTCTTCTTCAACCTCGGGCATCCGATATGCCGCCGGTCGATTCGTCTACATTGGGTCGTCCACGAGCAAGCCGAGCCCCTCCTCGTGATTACTGTGAGCTCCACCGTCGACTACCCCTCTCCCTTGGCCTCTCCACGTTCCCCAGCTGTGGCTCCAGCTCCGGCCGAAGCTCTGCTCCGCCATGGACGTAGCCCGCGAGCTCCCTGTGCTTTGCTCTTTTCCCTCGTGCAACAGGCGTGCTCCTGAGCGCCTCCCCTAGTCGTTGCCTTTCTCAGATCCCTCGCCGTGAGCTCTAGCCGCGACACCGCACATCACCGAGCTCCGCCGCCCCTTATGCTCACCGCCGTCGCCGCTACATGCCTTCCCCGGCATCCCCGCGACCACCAACGAATGCGCCACACCGGGAGTGTCCCGTTGTGCCCAGCCGTGGCCGGAAACAGCTGGCCGACGATCACCGCCGCGTCGGGTCATCGCCGGCATAACCCTGCCGATGTGGCATGGCCATTAGGGGCTAATCCCTCTAATTAACCACCCCACCATCACTCACATGCGGGGCCAGCCCTGCTAATCACGTAGTTAGGGTTAGTTAATTTAGGATTAGCCACATAGGTGCTGACACGCGGGCCCACTGGTCAGGTTTGACCTGGACCAGCCCTGTTGACTTGCTGACGTCACCGCGATGTCATGCTGACGCAGTAAAGGAATTTCTGGATTAAAACTAATTCAGGAAATTTCAGAAAACAACTAAAACTTCTAAAATTCATAGAAATTAATCTATATCTCAGAATGAAAAGAGTTATATATGAAAAATGATCAGAAAAATTCAATCTATCCATCAGTACCTTTTGCATGCATGTTAGAACAACTTATGACTACTGTTTAGGGCAAATGAAACAAAGGGCACTTGAATCTTCACATATGGAGTTGAATTTGAATCTTGGATTGAGACCAACTTCATTTAACTTTGTTGCTAGATGCATTAGCTCAAATCGCATCATATTGCCATGTCATGATCATGCATCATATTGTCGCATTGCATTTATTGTGTTCTTTCTCTGTTGCCGGTGTTTGTCCCCTCTCAGTAGACGTGGTTTCGACGATGAGTTCGATGACACCGATGAAGAGCTATTATTATCTTCAGAAGTGCCACGCAAGCAAAACCCCCTTGTTCATTCCGATACAATCCCACTCTCTCGCTTCTGCTCTCTTTTACTGCATTAGGACAACAACGCTTCAACTGTTACCTGTTGCGATAGTTGAACCGCTTTCCTCTGCATGACCTGTCATTGCCACAGTAAATAGATGAAACCCACTAGCATGAGTAGGAGTTGTTTGAGCCCTGATGTGCCTACTCATTCATGCTTGTTGTCATTCCTGCTACTACTTAGAGTTGAGTCAGGTCTGATTCATCGGGGATGAATCGGAATGTGGTGAACATGTCCTACTTTTGAGAGCTAATTGTGTGAACACGATTTGGAAAAGGTAGCGGTGAGAGGCCATGTAGGAGTACATGGTGGGTTGTCTCATTGAAACCGTCCTCAGGAACTGAGTTCTGTGTTTGTGATCCATGAATAGCTACTACCACGCATTGGAATGCTTAACTGCCCCTCTCGACTTATTAATCGCCTTGATCTCTGTCCAGGAGTTGCAACTAGTTTCTGGTGTTTGTAGGATATGTGTTGGAGGCCGTGCGTAGCGCTGACCCTAGGGGTGGGCTATGATGCGGTAGATACACCGTGGACCGGTGTACCGAGTCGCCCGTTTGGTGTCTCGGGAACCCTACACACATCGTTTGGGGTTGTGAGAGAAACCCTGGCCAGATCTCCTCGCGGATGGAACCCGAATAAGCGATAAACCTGGACTAGAGACTTGTGTGGTTAGTCAGGTCGTGGCCGACTCCCTCGCCAGGCTTTCGCTTGAAGGTTGCCGAGATACACGACGTGTACATGGTGGTAAGTGGCGAGAGCGTGTGTGAACAAGTACACCCCTACAGGGTTATAAATGATCTATTCGAATAGCCGTGTCCGCGGTAAAGGACTTCTGGGTTGCCTGTACAATTCATAGACAAGTGAAAGTGGATACTCTAAAATGTGCAAGATAAGCGTGAGTGTTATGGATGGCATTCTTGTAGGGAGATGGGAGCGGATCCATAGTGATGTATTGATTTGTGAATATGTGGACTCGTGTGCGCCACCTCAAAAGAGTTACTTGCAGTCGTAGTTTAGGATAGCCACCGAGTCAAAGCTGGCTTGCTGCAGTTAAACTCCACCATCCCTTTGTTGATAATGATGCATATGTAGATAGTTCTGATGTAAGTCTTGCTGGCTACATTTGTACTCACGTTTTCTTAATTTATGTTTTTGCAGAGAGAATTCAGTCTCGCTAGTAGTTCCACGTGGACTTCGACGTTTAGCTTGTTACCTCAGCTATGATCTTGTACCCTCGGCAGGGTCTTGTAGTTAGTCAGGCTTCTCAGCCCTTTTCCTTTGTAGTTGTCTGTACTCAGACAAGATAAGCTTCCGCATGTGTTGTTGCTTGTATAACTTGAATGCTGGGTCATGAGACCCATGTTTGTAATATCTGACTCTTCAGAGTCTTATGAATAAATACTTTGAGTTGTAGAGTTTTGTTGTAATGCCATGTTGTATTTACACATATCGAGCATATTGTGTGTATGATTGAAATGCTTGGTATGTGTGGGATCCGACAACCTAGTTGTCTATCCTTGGTAGCCTCTCTTATGGGGAAATGTAGTCTAGTGCTTCCACTGAGCCATGGTAGTCTGCTACAGCCCAGTTTATCGGAGTCCTGTTAGCCCAGTTGCTACTGCTCTGGAACACTTAGACTGGCCGGCATGTGTCTTTCTTCGATCTTGTGTCTGTCCCTTCGGGGAAATGTCACGCGGTGTCTTTTGGAGTCCTGTTAGCCTGCTACAGCCCGGATTTCTGGAGTCCTGCTAGCCTAGTTGCTACAGCCCGAATTCACTCGCTGATGACCAACACATTCGTTGCTGGGTCATGTATGCATGTCCCTATAAGTTAGTGCCACTTTGGGTTCACGACTAGTCATGTTGGCTCGGGTTCTCTTTCATATGGATGCTAGCGACACTATCATATACGTGAGCCAAAAGGCGTAAACGGTCCCTATCCAGGTAAGGTGCACCCATGGGGATACCGTGCGTGAGGCCGCAAAGTGATATGATGTGTTACATGCTAGATCAATGTGGCTTAGGATCGGGGTCCTGACAGCCTGGGCCTCCTGGCGCACCCTGGTGGGTTGTGCTCTCCTCGGAGCACCCCCCCCCCCAGGCGCAGCCTTGGCCCATTAGGTGTCTTCTGGTCCATAAAAAACTCTGTAAAGTTTCGTGGCATTTGGACTCCGTTTGATATTGATTTTCTATGATGTAAAAAACATGCAAAAAAAACAACAAGTGGCACTTGGCACTATGTCAATAGGTTAGTACCAAAAAATGATATAAAATGACTATAAAATGATTATAAAACATCCAAGATTGATAATATAACAGCATGGAACAATAAAAAATTATTGATATGTTGGAGGCGTATCAGAATCCCCAAGATTAACTCCTACTCCTCCTCGAGTAGGTAAGTGATAAAAACAGAATTTTTGATGTGGAATGCTGCCTAACATGTCATATCTTATTCTTTTATTTATAGCATGGACATTTGGACTTTTATATTGTTCAAAGCAATAGTCTAGTTTTGACATGATAACTTAAATACTCAAGCATATCAACAAGCAACCATGTCTTTCAAAATATCAACGCTAAAATAAGCTATCCCTAGCCCATCATGCTCAATCATTGATCCATTCATGAAACACACTCGCATATTAACTACACCCAATGCTCAAGTACGATCATAGTGCCTCCTAGTTGGTGCTTTTATAAGAGAAGATGGAGACTCAAATTCACAAATAAAAATTGCATAAAGTAAAAGAAAGGACCTTCGCAGAGGGAAGTAGGGATTTGTATAGGTGCCAAAGCTCAAAGCGAAAAACTTAGAGATAAAAACAGTTTGGGGGGTGTTTCCTTCCCACCAATGAAAACGACTTAGAGTTCCCAAAACTTTCCATGCTAGATATATCATAGGCGGTTCCCAAACAGAAAATAAAGTTTATTCCTTTTTCAACCATAATTTCACTTTCCATGGATAGCCATATCCACGGTTGCCCTCCAAACCAACACTTTCCAAGGAATTTGTTTTTTGACAACATAAAGTAAATTCATTTTTCATTTCGGGACTGGGCATCCCTAATACCTTTGCCTTACTCTCGTGCATGGAAAATATTAGCCACCCCTCACCGCTCCGCGAGCAAAACGAACACACAAAAGAGGAGTTTATTTTGAAAATTAGAGATGGCACATACAAATTTTCTTAGAACAGCAAAAGAATACTGCATATAGGTAGATATAGTGGACTGATGTGGCAAAACTGGTTTCAAGGTTTTTGGATGCACAAGTAGTGATCATACTTAGTGCAAAATGAAGGCTAGCAAAAGATTGAGAAGCGACCAACCAAGAAACGAATAATCTCATAGGCGAGCATTAAGAATAATTAACACTGAATAATGCACCACAAGTAGGATATAGTTTCATTGCATGGTTATTGACTTTCATGCTTGCATAGGGAATCACAAACCTTAACACGAATATTCTTACTAAAGCATAATTACTCATCAACATAACTCACATATCACATCATCATATCTCAAAACTATTACTAAGAATCAAGTTTATTTTGTCCAATGATCTTCATAAAAGTTTTTATTATATCCTTCTTGGATATCTATCACTTTGGAACTAATTTTCATATGTTGCTTTTGATAAGCTGAAACAAATAGAAGTGAAGATCATGAGCATAACATTTATTTCTCTCAAATTAATTTAAGTGAAGCAAGAGAGAATTTCTTGAAAATTTTACTAACTCGCAAATAAATCTAAGTGGAGCAAGAGAGAATTTCTTCAAAAATACTAAAGCACACCATGCTCAGAAAGATATAAGTGAAGCACTAGAGCAAGTCCATAGCTCATAAAAATTTAAGTGAAGCATATAGAGCAATTCTATCAAGTCATGAAATAATTTTGGCTCTCTCAAATAGGTTTGTCCAACAAGGAATCAAGACTTAAAACACAAAATAGAAAAAGCAAAGACACATATCATACAAGACGCTCAAAGCAAAACACATAGTATGTGACGAATAAAAATATAGCTTCAAGTAAAATACCGATGGTCGTTAGAAGAAAGAGGGGATGCCACTCGGGCATCGCCAAGCTTAGTTGCTTGCTTCTCTTTGGATAATAGCTTGGGATGCCATGGGCATCCCCAAGATTAGGTTCTTCTTACTCCTTATTCCTTAATCCATCGTGATCTCACCCAAAACTTGAAAACTTCAATCACACAAAACTCAACAAAACCTTCATGGGATCCGTTAGTATAACAAAGCAAATCACTACTATAAGTACTATTGCAAACCCATTCATATTTTATTTTTGCATTATATATACTATAATCCAACTTTCCTGTAGCTTATACCTCCCAATGAGAACCATAGATTCATCGAAGCATACAACGCAAAGAAAACAGAACCTGCCAAAAACAGAACAGTCTGTAGCAATCTAAATATTTCAAATACTTCTGTAACTCCAAAACTTTTTAAAAATTATGACAACCTGAGAAATTTGTATATTAATCTTCTTCAAAAACAATCAGTATTTTATCACGCTTCTGTAAGGATGAAAATTATTTTCATGAGCGCAAAAGTTTCTGTTTTTCAGCAAGATCAAATTAAATATCACCCAACATGATCCTAAAGGCTTTGCTTGGCACAAACACTAATTAAAACACAAAAACACAATCATAACAGTAGCATAATTGTGCAAACACTCAAGAACAGAAAGAAAAAGACAAAAATAAGTTGCTTGCTCTCTTTTGGATAATAGCTTGGGATGCCGGGTCATCCCCAAGCTTAGACTCTTCTTACTCCTTATTCCTTCATCCATCGTAAGATAACCCAAAGCTTGAAAACTTCAATCACACAAAACTCAACAAAACCTTCGTGAGATCCGTTAGTATAAGAACACAAATCACTACTATAAGTGTTGTATCAAACCAATTCATATTTTGTTATAGAATTATAACTACTTTATTCCAACTTTTCTATGGCAAAAATTCATCAAATAAAACCATAGAGACATCAAAATAAGCACACAACACAAAGAAAACAGAATCTGTCAAAACATAACAGTCTGTAGAAATTTTACTATTTTGAATACTTCTGTAACTTCAAAAATTCTGAACATTAGGACGACCTGATAAATTTGTATATTGATCTAATGCAAATGGAATGGGTATTTTATCGCACCCTGGTTAAAAATGAGAATTATGTTCGTGAGCACAAAATTTCTCTTTTTTCAGCAAGATCAAACAACTATCACCCAAGAAGATCCTAAAGGCTTTACTTGGCACAAACACTAATTAAAACATAAAAACACAATAATGACAGTAGCATAATTGTTCTAACACTCAAAAACACGAAGCAAAAAGCAAAAATAAATTTCATTCATTGGGTTGCCTCCCAACAAGCGCTATAGTTTTACGCCCTTAGCTAGGCATAAAGCAAGGATCTACGTTTTGTCATCTCCGGTTCGAGATCCATAAGACGCCCTCATGATTGATTCATATAGTGGCCTAATTCTTGCTCTAGGTAAGTGTTCCATACCTTTCCTCAAAGGAAATTGGAACTTAATATTGCCTTCTTTCATATCAATCACGGCACCGATGGTGCGTACAAACCGTCTACAAAGAATAATTGGACAAGACGGATTGCAATCAATATCAAGAACAATAAAATCTATGGGCACGTAATTCCTATTTTTAAGAATAAGAACATCATTATTATTCCCATAGGCTTTTTAATAGTAGAATCCGCCAACTGCAAATTCATAGAACATGATTCAATATCGGTAAGACCAAGCACATCACATAAAGATTTCAGAATAGTGGAAACACTAGCACCCAAGTCACACAAAGCAAAACACTCATAATTTTTAATCTTGACTTTGATAGTAGGTTCCCATTCATCTTGCAATTTTCTAGGAATCAAAACATCTAATTCCAATTTTTCTTCAAGAGCTTTCATCATAGCATCAACAATATGTTTAGTAAAAGCTTTATTTTGTTCATAAGCATGGGTGAATTTATCATGGATTGCAACAAAGAAATACAATAAATCAAAGAGCAACTATCATAACTAAAGACTTTGTATTCCAAAAGAGTGGGTACATCACTAGCTAAGGTTTTAACCTCTTCAAACCCACTTTTATCAATTTTCTCAACAAGATTTTCACCCTCCGAATTATCGGGACGCCTTCTAACTGAAGTTGACTCTTCTGCAGTCCCTTTTTCATAAATCTAAACTTTACTAAAAAGGGAATTAATAGAAGAAACACCAATCATTTTAAGATCTTCATCACTTTTACGAAAGTAATCACTATAAAATGCTTTGTCTAAAAATTCTCTTTTGGCTCTAAGCATAGCGATTCTTTTCTTACTTTCATCCATGGAAACATAAAGAGCTTTAATTGATTCATAAACCTTAGGCACAAACATTTTCATCTTGAGATTTTTCACATCATGAGAAATTCTGTCAACACTTCAAGACAAATCATCAATCTTATTCAACTTTTCTTCTATGGTAGTGTTGAAAACTTTTTGCGTGTTGAAAAATTCTTTAATATTATTCTCAAGATCAGAGGTGTTCCTATTATTATTATAAGAAGGATTTCCATAGGAATTACCATAATTATTAGTGGAATTACTAGGGAAAGGCCTAGGATTAAAATTACCTCTATAAGCATTGTTATTGAAATTATTTCGAGCGATAAAATTCACATCCACGGCATCACTAGTTTGCTCAATCAAAGTAGACAAAGGCATATCATTAAAATCAATAGGAGCACTTTTACTAGCAACCATTTTCATAAGAGCATCAACTTTTTCACTCAAAGAAGAAATTTCTTTAACTGAATTAACCTTTTACTAGTAGGAGCTCTTTCGGTATGCCATTGTGAATAATTTGCCATAGTATTATCAAGAAATTCGGTGGCTTCACCCAAAGTAATTTCCATAAAAGTACCACCCGCGGCGGAATCTTAAAGATTACGAGAAACAAAATTCAACCCCGCATAAAAAAATTTGTAGGATCATCCAAAGATTTAACCCATGAGTTGGGCAATTCCTTAGCACAATTTTCATCCTTTCCCAAGATTGTGAAACGTGCTCATGTTCAAGTTGCTTAAAATTCATGATATGGGTTCTAAGGGAAATAATTTTTGCGGGCAGAAAATACTTAGTGATAAAAGCATCTTTACACTTATTCCAAGAATCGATACTACTGCCAGGCAAAGAAGAGAACCAATTTTTTTGCAGAATCACGCAAAGAAGACGGAAATAATTTCATCTTCACAACATCAATGTCCACATCTTTTTTCTTTTGCATATCGCATAATTCCACGAAGGTATTAAGATGGGACGCGACATCCTCATTAGGAGTACCAGAAAATTGATCTTTCATAACAAGATTCAGCAAAGCAGTATTAATATCACAAGACTCCGCACTAGTGGCGGGAGGAGCAAGTGGAGTGCCAATAAAATCATTATTGTTGGTATTTGAGAAACCACACAACTTGGTGTTCTCTTGAGTCATGATGACTACACAACAAGATTGCACTCAAAAACAGATCCGGCAAGAAAACGACGAAAGGAAAAGAGAGGTGAATAAAACGACAAATTTTGTGAAGTGGGGGAGACGAAAACGAGAGGCAAATGGCGAATAATGTAAATTGCGAGGAGATGAGATTTGTGATTAGGAACCTGGTATATGTTGAAGATCCTCCCCTGCAACGGCGCCTAAAATTCCTGTTGATGTTTCTTGAAGCTATGTCGGTATTTCCCCAAAGAGGAAGGGATGATGCAGCACAGCGGTGGTAGGTATTTCCCTCATATATGAAACCAAGGTTATCGAACAAGTAGGAGAACCAAGCAACACAACATAAACAGCCCCTGCACACAAATAACAAATAGTCGCAACCCAACGTGTTAAAGGGGTTGTCAATCCCTCCCCAGCAACGGCGCCAGATAGGGATGGCAATGGGTAGGGTATGGGCGTGTACAACCTCCTTCTACCCAAACCCATACCCATAGAAAATTTTTATACCGACCCACTTCAATACCCATGGGTATAAACTAACACCCATGCCCATACCCATCGGGTATCCTATACCCAATGGGTATCCATTGGTTACAATATGTAGCATTCAAATTCTTAAGAGGTAGAGAAATGAGTTCCAAATTCAAGTGATCATGGTAGAGTAGTATAGCACGTATGTGGCCTCCTCAAGTGGGTGGCCTCTTGGAGGCATCAGGGGAGTATGAGCAGCGGTTGGTGGAAGGCCGGCGTAGTAGAAGGTGGTGGTGGAAATTGGGGATCGCTGGATCGAGTGTTCGACAAGAGTCTGGTAGCGAAGAGTCGATATTTCATCTTTTTGAGGAGTCACATAGGACGTATGAGAAGTGGCGAGCAGGTGATTATGAGCCTATGAGCTATGACTTGTTTAAGGAATACGAGATTTAGGGTTGGACCATATGAGTTGGATTTAATCCCACATGTTATAGGAGTTATTTTCATTTATTAATTTTTTTCTAGGTATCCATTGGGTTACCCATGGGCACAATTTCTTACCCATGCCCTACCCTTATATTTTGCGGGTATGGGTACCCATTACCCGTGGATAGAAAATCTCTTCAAGTCTTGCCCATACCCATTGTTTTCAGGTAGGGTACCCACGGGTACCCATACCCATGGGCAAAACTGCCATCCCTAGCGCCAGAAATTCCTTTTGATGTCGCTTGAAGCTACGTCGGTATTTCCTCAAAGAGGAAGGGATGATGCAGCATAGCGGTGGTAGGTATTTTCCTCACATATGAAACCAAGGTTATCGAACCAGTAGGAGAACCAAGCAACACAATGTAAACAGCCCCTGCACACAAATAACAAATACTCGCAACCCGACTGTTAAAGGGGTTGTCAATCCCTTCCAGGTAACAGTGCCAGAAATTGGTGCGTTGATGGGAGAAAGTTGTAAATATTGATAGATCGAACGCCAAATAAAATAAATTGTAGCAAGGTATTTTTGTATTGGTTTAGTAGATCTAAAAATAAAAGGCAAATAAAATAGATCGCGAAGGCAAATAATATGAGAAAGAGACACGGGGGCCGTAGGTCTCACTAGTGGCTTCTCTCGAGGAAAATAGCAATGGTGGGTAAACAAATTACTGTTGGGCAATTGATAAAACTTAAAATACTCATGACGATATCCAGGAAATGATCATTACATAGGGATCATGTACAAGATTAGTAGAACGACTCCTAGGGATGGCAATGGGTAGGGTATGGGCGTGTACAACCTCCTTCTACCCAAACCCATACCCATAGAAACTTTTATACCGACCCACTTCAATACCCATGCATATAAACTAACACCCATGCCCATACCCATCGGGTATCCTATACCCAATGGACCCAATGGGTATCCATTGGTTACAATATGTAGCATTCAAATTCTTAAGAGGTAGAGAAATGAGTTCCAAATTCAAGTGATCATGGTAGAGCAGTATAGCACGTATGTGGCCTCCTCCAGTGGGTGGCCTCTTGGAGGCATCAGGGGAGTATGAGCAGCGGTTGGTGGAAGGCCGGCGTAGTAGAAGGTGGTGGTGGAAATTGGGGATCGCTGGATCGAGTGTTCGACAAGAGTCTGGTAGCGAAGAGTCGATATTTCATCTTTTTGAGGAGTCACATAGGACGTATGAAAAGTGGCGAGCAGGTGATTATGAGCCTATGAGCTATGACTTGTTTAAGGAATACGAGATTTAGGGTTGGACCATATGAGTTGGATGTTAATCCCACATGTTATAGGAGTTATTTTCATTTATTAATTTTTCCTGGGTATCCATGGGGTTACCCATGGGCACAATTTCTTACCCATGCCCTACCCTTATATTTTGCGGGTATGGGTACCCATTACCTGTGGATAGAAAATCTCTTCAAGTCTTGCCCATACCCATTGTTTTTGGGTAGGGTACCCATGGGCAAAACTGCCATCCCTAACGACTCCTGCCGGCATCTACTCCTATTACTCCACACATCGACCGCTATCCAGCATGCATCTAGTGTATTAAGTTCATGGAGAAACGGAGTAATGCAATAAGAACGACGACATGATGTAGACAAGATCTATCTATGTAGAGATAGACCCCATCGTTTTATCCTTGGTAGCAACGATACATACATGTCGGTTCCCCTTCTGTCACTGGGATCAAGCACCGTAAGATCAAACCCACTACAAAGCACCTCTTCCCATTGCAATATAAATAGATCAAGTTCGCCAAACAAAACCCAAATATCAGAGAAGAAATACGAGGCTATAAGCAATCATGCATAAAAGAGACCAAAGAAACTCAAATACTTTCATGGATATAAAAAGATAGATCTGATCATAAACCCAAAGTTCATTCGATCCCAAGAAACACACCGCAAAAAGAGTTACATCATATGGATCTCCAAGAGACCATTGTATTGAGAATCAAACGAGAGAGAGGAAGCCATCTAGCTACTAACTACGGACCCGAAGGTCTACAAAGAACTACTCACGCATCATCGGAGAGGCACCAATGGGGGTGGTGAACCCCATCCGTGATGGTGTCTAGATTGGATCTGGTGGTTCTAGACTCTGCGCCGGGTGGAATTGATTATCGTCGACTCTCCTAGGGTTTCTGGAATATTGGGGTATTTATAGAGAAAAGAGGCGGTCCGGGGGGCACCCAAGGTGGGCACAACCCACCAGGGCGCGTTTGGCCCTCCTCGCACATCCTGGTGGGTTGTGCTCTCCTCGGAGCACCCCCCCAAGCGCAGCCTTGTACCGTTAGGTGTCTTCCGGACCATAAAAATCTCCGTAAAGTTTCGTGGCATTTGGACTCCGTTTGGTATTGATTTTCTACGATGTAAAAAACAGCAACTCGCACTTGGCACTAAATTCTGTTTTTATCATTTACCTACTTGAGAACGAGCAGGAATTAAGCTTGGGGATGCTGATAGGTTTCCAATGTATCTATATTTTTTGATTGGTCCATGTTGTTATATTATCATTCTTGGATGTTTTACAATAATTTTATATCATTTTCTGGTACTAACCTATTGACATAGTGCCCAGTGCTAGTTGTTGTTTTTTTCTTGTTTTTACATCACAGGAAATCAATACCAAATGAAGTCCAAATGCAGCGAAACTTTTTGTGGAATTTTATGGACCAGAAGACACCCAGTGGGCCGAAGAAGCACCTAGGGGTCCCGTGAGGGGGCACAACCCACCAGGGGGCGCCTGGGCCCCCAGGTGTGCCCAGGTGGGTTGTGCCCACCTCGGTGGCCTCCCGCACCACCTCTTTGCTCTATAAATACCCCAATATTTCAGAAACTCTAGGGGAGTCGACGAAAATCAATTCCAGCCTCCACAAGTTCCAGAAACCACACATCCAATTTAGACACCATCACGGAGGGGTTCATCATCCTCATTGGTGCCTCTCCGATGACGCTTGAGTAGTCTTTTTCAGACCTACGGGTCCGTAATTAGTAGCTAGATGGCTTCCTCTCTCTCTTTTGATTCTCAATACAATGGTCTCTTGGAGATATGATGTAACTCTTTTTTGTGGTGTGTTTGTTGGGATTCGATGAACTTTGAGTTTGTGATCAAATCTATGTTTTTATCCATGAAAGTTATTTGAGTCTTCTTTGATCTCTTATATGCATGATTGATTATAGCCTCATATTTCTTCTCCGATATTTGGGTTTTGTTTGGCCAATTTGATCTATTTATCTTGCAATGGAAAGAGGTGCTTTGTGATGGGTTCGATCTTACGGTGCTTGATCCCAGTGAAAGAAGGGGAACCGACACATATGTATCGTTGCTATTAAGGATAACAAGATGGGGTATATTTCTACATAAATAGATCTTGTCTACATCATTTCATCGTTCTTATTGCGTTACTCCGTTTCTCCATGAACTTAATACACTAGATGCATGCTGGATAGCGGTCGATGTGTGGAGTAGTAGTAGTAGTAGTAGTAGTAGTAGTAGTAGTAGTAGTAGTAGTAGTAGTAGTAGTAGTAGTAGTAGTAGTAGTAGTAGTAGTAGTAGTAGTAGTAGTAGTAGTAGATGCAGGAAGGAGTCGGTCTACTACTCTTGCACATGATGCCTACATAATGAGCATTGCCTGGATATCGTGATGATTATTTGAAGTTCTATCAATTGCCCAACAGTAATTTTTTTTTACCCACCATATGCTATTTTTCTTGAGAGAAGCCACTAGTGAAATCTACGACCCCTGGGTCTCTTCTTTATTATATTTTCCCTCGCGATCTATTTTTATTTGCTTTTATTTTCGGACCTATTAATCCAAAAATACAAAAATAAATTGCTGCAATTTTTATTTATTTATTTTATCTCGCATTCCCGCGAGCTCTATTTACCCAATCTACTACAATTTTACCTATCTTTTTACCCATGAGGGATTGACAACCCCTCTCTTACGTCGGGTTGCAAGTATTTGTTCTTTGTGTGCAAGAGCTGTTTATGTGGTGTTGCGTGGTTCTCCTACTGGTTCGATAACATTGGTCTCATCACTGATGGAAATACCTACCGTTGTTGTGCTGCATCATCCCTTCCTCTTTGGGGAAATACCGACGTAGTTCAAGCAGACATCAAAAGGAATTTTTGGCGCCGTTGCCGGGGATACATCATCAACATCTACCAGGTTCCTAATCACAAATCTCATCTCCTTGCAATTTACATTATTTGCCATTTGCCTCTCGTTTTCCTCTCCCCCATTTCACAAAAATTTGTCCTTTTTTCGTCCTCTTTTTCATTTGTCGTTTTCTCGTCGGGTCTATTTTTGTGTGCGTTCTTGTTTGCGTAGTCATGATGCCTCAAAGAAAACATTATGATACTCCTTACCCCAATATTTTGCTTGAAATTAATAAAAGTACCGAGGAATGTATGACTTCACAATTTGAGCACAATAAATATTTTACTGAAGAACTTAAGGAGCACTTTGTTGTGCAAGATGCTATACCAAAACAACTTGATGATATTAGTAGAGAAGTTTGCAATCTCCAATCCAAGTATGCTTTTGCTGAAAGTTTGCTAGGAAAAGTATCCGATGCACAAGCTACCCTAGTAAATCAAATGGCCGCTAAACCAATCTCGTTAGAAGATAAAAATGATGAAAATATTAAAATGGTTAGTGTTTCTTCTATCGATTCTTTGTTTAGTAAAATTAATATTGATAATAAAGGGACTAAAGAAGAGTCAACTTTATCTAGAAGGCGTCCTGATAATTCGGAGGCTGAAAATCTTGTTGAGAAAATTGAAAAAAGTGGGTTTGAAGAGGTCAAAACCTTAACTAGTGATGTGCCCACTCTTTTGGATTACAAAGACTTTAATGATAATTGCTCTTCGATTGATTGTATTTCTTTGTTGCAATCCATGATAAATTCACCCCATGCTTATGAACAAAATAAAGCTTTTACTAAACGTATTGTTGATGCTATGATGAAAGCTTTAGAAGAAAAGTTGGAATTGGATGTTTCAATTCATAGAAAATTACATGATGAATGGGAACCTAATATCAACGTCAAGATAGAAAATTATGAGTGTTTTGCTTTATGTGACTTGGATGCTAGTGTTTCTACAATTCTGAAATCTTTATGCGATGTTCTTGGTTTTACCGATATTGAAGAATGTTCTTTATATTTGCACTTGGCGGACTCCACTATTAGAAAGCCTATGGGAAGAATTAATGATGTTCTTATTCTTGCAAATAGGAATTATGTGTCATAGATTTTATTGTCCTTGATATTGATTGCAATCTGTCTTGTCCAATTATCCTTGGCAGATCGTTTTTACGTACTATTAGTGTTGTGATTGATATGAAAGAAGGCAATATTTAATTTCAGTTACCACTAAGGAAGGGTATGGAACACTTACCTAGAAAAACAATTAGGCCACCATATGAATCAATCATGAGGGCATCATATGGATCTAGAAATAAAGATGACAACACTTAGTTCCTTGCATTATGCCTAGCTAGGGGCATAAAATGATAGCGCTTGTTGGGAGGCAACCCAATGAATAAAATTTATTTTTGTCTTTTTCTTTCTGTTCTTGAGTGTTTGCACAATTATGCTACTGTTATGATTGTATTTTTGTGTTTTAATTAGTGTTTGTGCCAAGCAAATCCTTTAGGATCATGTTGGGTGATAGTTAATTTGATCTTGCTGAAAAACAGAAACTTTTGCGCTCACGAAAATAATTTTCATCTTTACAGAAGCGTGATAAAATATTGATTGTTTTTGAAGAAGATTAATATACAAATTTCTCAGGTTGTCATAATTTTTAAAAAGTTTTGGAGTTACAGAAGTATTTGAAATATTCAGATTGCTACAGACTGTGCTGTTTTTGGCAGGTTCTGTTTTCTTTGCGTTGTATGCTTCGATGAATCTATGGTTTTCATTGGGAGGTATAAGCTACAGGAAAGTTGGATTACAGTATATATAATGCAAAAATAAAATATGAATGGGTTTGCAATAGTACTTATAGTAGTGATTTGCTTTGTTATACTAACGGATCCCACGAAGGTTTTGTTGAGTTTTGTGTGATTGAAGTTTTCAAGTTTTGGGTGAGATCACGATGGATTAAGGAATAAGGAGTAAGAAGAACCTAATCTTGGGGATTCCCATGGCATCCCAAGCTATTATCCAAAGAGAAGCAAGCAACTAAGCTTGGCGATGCCCGAGTGGCATCCCCTCTTTCTTCTAACGATCATCGTTATTTTACTTGGAACTATAGTTTTATTCATCACATATTATGAGTTTTGCTTGGAGCGTCTTGTATGATATGAGTCTTTGCTTGTTTTGCTTTTTATTTAAAGTCACGAATCCTTGCTGGACACACCTATTTTAGAGAGCCAAATTATGCTATGACTTGTTAGAATTGCTCTCTATGCTTCACTTAAATCTTTATGAGCTATGGAATTGCTCTAGTGCTTCACTTATATCTTTTTGAGCATGGTGTGCTTTTGTATTTTTGAAGAAATGCTCTCATGCTTCACTTAGATTTGTTTGAGAGTTAGCAAATTTTTAAGAAACTCTCTCTTGCTTCAGATAAATTATTTTGAGAGAAAGAACTATGATGCTCATGATCGTCACTTATATTTGTTTGAGCTTATTAAAAGCAACATATGAAACTAGTTCCAAAGTGATAGATATCCAAGGAGGATATAATAAAAAAATTCATGAAGATCATTGGACAAAATAAACTTGATTCCTTGTAATAGTTTTGAGATTTGTTGATATAATATGTGAGTCATGTTGATGAGTAATTGTTCTTTAGTAAGAATATTGGTGTTAAGGTTTGTGATTCCCTATGCAAGCACGAAAGTCAATAGTTATGCAATGAAATTACATCCTACTTGTGGTGCATTATTCCGTGTTAGTTATGCTTAATGGTCGCTTATGAGATTTTTTGTTTCTTGGTTGTATGCTTCTCAATCTTTTGGTAGCCTTCATTTGCACTAAGTATGATCACTACTTGTGCATCCAAAATCCTATAAACCAGTTTTTGCCACATGAGTCCACTATACCTACCTATATACGGTATTCTTTTGCCGCTTTAAGCAAATTTGTATGTGCCATATCTAATTTTCAAAATAAATTTCTCTTTTGTATGCTCGTACCGCTCATGAAACGGCAGGGGGTGGCTGATATATTTCCATGCTAGATATGTTATTCTCAAGATGAGTGTTTATTCACTTGTCATTGCAGGGGAGTAAGACAAAGATATTAGGGATGCCCAGTCCCAAAATGAAAAATGAATTTACTTTATGTTGTCAAATAATAAATTTCTTGGAAAGTGTTGGTATGGAAGGCACCCGTGGATACGGTTAGCCATGAAAAGTGAAAGTATGGTGGAAAAAGGAGTGAACTTTATTTTCTGTTTGGGAACCGCCTATGATATATCTAGCATGGGAAGTATTGGGAACTACTCGGTCGTTGTCGTTGACAGGAAAAGCATGCCTCCCAAAATGTTTTATCTATATCTTTTTCGCTTTGAGCTCTGGCACCTCTACAAATCTCTGCTTCCCTCTACGAAGGGCCTTTCTTTTACTTTATGCAATTTTTATTTTTATTTGAGTCTCCATCTTCTCTTATAAAGCACCAACTAAGTGGCACTATGATCGTACTTGAGCATTGGGTGTAGCTAATATTTGAGTGTGTTTCATGAATGGATCAATGACTGAGCATAACGGGCTTGGGATAACTTGCTTTAGTGTTGATATTTTGAAAGACATGGTTGCTTGTTGATATGCTTGAGTATTAAAGTCCTCATGTCAAAACTAGAATATTGCTTTAAACCATATAGAAGTCCAAATGTCCATGCTACAAAAGAAAAGAATATGTGATGAACATGTTAGGCAGCATTCCACATCAAAAATTCTGTTTTTATCATTTACCTACTCGAGAATGAGCAGGAATTAAGCTTCGGGATGCTGATACGTCTCCAACGTATCTATAATTTTTGATTGTTCCATGTTGATATATTATCATTCTTGGATGTTTTACAATCATTTTATATCATTTTTTGGTACTAACCTATTGACATAGTGCCCAGTGCCACTTGCTGTTTTTTGCTTGTTTTTACATCGCAGGAAATCAATACCAAACAGAGTCGAAACGCTGCGAAACTTGTTGTGGAATTTTTATGGACCAGAAGACACCCAATGGGCCGGAGAAGCACCTAGGGGGTGCCTCGAGGGGGGCACAGCCCACCAGGGCGCGCCTGGACCCCCAGGCGTGCCCAGGTGGGTTGTGCCCACATCGATGGCCTCCTGCACCGCCTCTTTACTCTATAAATACCCAAATATTCCAGAAACTCTTGGGGAGTCGATGAAAATCAATTCCATCCTCCGCAAGTTCCAGAAACTCTAGGGGTTCATCATCCTCATTGGCGCCTCTCCGATGATGCGTGAGTAGTCTTTTGTAGACCTACGGGTCCGTAGTTAGTAGTGATACGTCTCCAACGTATCTATAATTTTTTATTGTTCCATGCTATTATATTATTTGTTTTGGATGTTTAGTGGGCTTTAATATGCACTTTTATCTTATTTTTGGGACTAACCTATTAACCGGAGGCCCAGTGCCAGTTTCTATTTTCTGCCTATTTCAGTGTTCCGCAAAAAAGGAATATCAAACGGAATCCAAACGGAACGAAACCTTCGTGAGGATCTTCTTGGAACAAACGCAATCCAGGAGACTTGGAGTGGAAATCAGAGATGCAACGAGGTGGCCACGGGGTAGGAGGGCGCGCCCCCCACCCTCGTGGGCCCCTCGTAGCTCCTCCGACGTACTTCTTTCGCCTATATATATATTCTTATACCCTAAAAACATCTTGGGGAGCCACGAAACTACTTTTCCACTGCCACAACCTTCTGTACCCGTGTATCCCATCTGGGGACCTTTTCCGGCGATCTACCGGAGGGGGATTCGATCATGGAGGGCTTGTACATCAACACCATAGCCTCTCCGATGATGTGTGAGTTCTAAATATATACGATGCAAGTAGGATTTGAATGCGCCTCTATCCCCGGTTGGCCTGAAAGGTTAAGCTTGGAATAGTGCCACACCCAGATCCTTACACCATAGGTACTCTCCTTCTCTTGGAGGCTGGCAAGCAACTCACTTGCAACCTGGAACAATAGATCCAAACACAATCTTGAGGAAAGGGCTACTTGTCCGGTTTGTTGAGGCGATGATGAAAACACTTTTCACACCTTTTGTGCCTGTAACAATGCAAAAATGTTGTGGCAAGCCATGGCCGAGCAATTGTAGCTTCTTGTCCTGACAAATATCAAACCGATGGGTGCAGAGTGGTTTGTCCAACTAGTCTGCGAGGTAAGTGAGGCGATGCGAGTTTGGCTATTGATGCTTCTGTTGAGGATTTGGCATGTGAGGAATGAAGTACTACACTCAAAATGCGCAGGTTGAGGTTTCTACGAGGTTCTTAACTAGCTACCTATCTTCATTGTACCCATTATGGTCAACCCAAGCGCATAACAAGTAAAGGGGAAAATGGTTACTAACTCTTTCTCTCCGCATATACAAAACCCATATGTAATAACAATGTGATACTCGATGTAGGCTCTTGGTCCCCTCCCGTTCTTAGGCATGTGAAGCTAAACACTGATGTCTCTATGCTCGAAGAATAGGAGGCATAGCTATGGTTCTTAGGAATCATGATGCTTCCATTACTTTTTTCTCTTGCCAGCAGGTGGTTTGTTGTGATGATATCACGGAGTCTGAAATGCATGCTATTAAAGAGGGCCTTTTGCTCGCATTACAATGGAATGACCTCCCAATAGTTGTTGAATGGGATTGTGTGGAAGCGGTTTCATTGTTCAAAAGCGCAGGGGCTAATAGAGTGGAGTATGATTTTTGATTAGAGAGATAAAAGATAGTATGGAGGAATGTGGTTCTTGTATTACTCATATTCATCATACTTCCAATTGTACTAGTCGTTTTATGGCTAAATTTGATAGGACACAAGGTTGTACTTCTGTGTGGCTTGCCTCTGGCCAAGAGGGCGTCTTCAACATTGTTGGACAAGATTGTAGAACTTTGTGTAATAGAAGAATTATTCTCAAAAGAAAAGTTTCATGATGTAAGATACGACCCCCAAGAATGTGGAACTATCTCAGATGCGGACTAACTGAGCTCGAGCTCCGGTGAACAGCAAAATCACCCCCCTCCCAAAAAAAATCTGACCTTTTGTAGCAAAATTCGATAGATGTTTTAAATTCTTGCAATGTTTCATCGTGGAATGATATTTGTCAAAGTGATGAATAAAAAAACAAGATCAACACTCCAAAAATAACATTGAATTTTTTGAAAACTTCCATGAATGCAATTTCACGAAAAAACTTCTCAAGCATTGAAAACATTTGTCCAAAAACAAACAATTTTTTTGATTTTTTTTAAATTTTACTATTCACTCCAGCTCATATGGCCTCGAGCTAAAAAGGATAGTTTCAAACTATCTTCTTTAAGAGCATCTACAACCAGACTTGGCAAATCTGGCCCATCAAACGCCTGCGGACGCACCTGGACACATCAGCGGGCAGTCACCGGTCACTCCTCAAATTTACTTTTCTACATCTAGATACCTCATATTTGAAATCTTAAATCCATACAAAGCATGCAAACAAGAAAATCCTACATATATCAACCTATACTACCCCAATCCTCATTGAAGAGATGTCCACTATCTACGTGCCCGGCTCCGGGTACATGGGTGGTAGCCGCAGCTCCAGCTCCTCCGGCTGCTCCGCGTCGGGCTCCGCCTCCATCTCCGCTTTCACCTCATTGAAGAGCGCGTCGGACTCCGCAAGTTCTTGTTGGAGGAAGCATCGGTTGGACTCCACGTACGCCTCATCCTCGATGGACTTGAGGATGGCCTGCTACTCCGCCATCTCGGTCGCTTGGGTTACCATGAACTCCGCCTCCGCATCCTCCATGTGAAGCCCAGAGCCGGCGCCAACTCCTCCTCTAGCTGCTCCGCCTCGTCCTCCTCCGGATCTGCCACCTCCATCAGAGTCGTTTGCTGCTCCTCTTCCTCCTTCACCGGCTCCGGCGAGTCAGGAGGCAGGCCGGCAGCAATATGGGTCGCGCTCCCCACCCAGATCTCCTGCTCAATTTGGATCCAGCACTACAGCATGAGCATAGGATACGTGGTCTTCCTTTGCCGAACCGTGGCAAAGCCGGATGGCGTGGGAAGAACAGCGGAGCGAAAAATAGGTCGATGAGCTCAGGCTGGCGGCGCGCAGAGGGAGGAGGTGGATGTGGCTAGGGTTGGGGGACGTCGGTCGGCTTAAATAGTCGGATTTGACCTCGGGCGACGAGTTGGAGGGACGCCACGCGACATTCACACCCCCCACCGGAGGAGCCGTCCGTCAGACCGATTCCGTGTGAGATCCATCGGCAGTCCGATGTGGCGGACGCCACGGGCACGCCCGGGGCCCCCATATCCATCCCAAATTTGGGTTGAATATGAGGGGTCCTGTCAGACCGAGCGTTTAAGGCCCGTTTGAGAAGCCCGGCTGAGTAGCATTTTTGTGACTGGTCACTGATCCGGCCGTCCGGCTGAGCGTTTGAGGTGGGTTTGTGGCGCCCGGTTGTAGATGCTCTTACTTTACGGTTTTTTGAACACAGTACAGACGTAAGCGTTCATATACACGTGCATACACTCACTCATATGAACGCACACACGCACACTCTAGACCCTATCCTATGAGCACCTTCGAAAGACTGAACCGGCATATCATCTTGGAATTTCTGGTTCACGCATCAATTGGCAACACTGTTGGGCTTACGGCTCTTTCACGTTTCATGAACGTCGGCGCTTAATTGGCAGTCTAAAATGGGCCCATTTTGACTACTGACGTCACATGTGAGGAATCAGGAACCCTTCAAAAAAAAGTGAGGAATCAGGAGTCATGCATGATCTAGTCGTCATGTAGACGGATGTTTACGTCAAGCTTGGGAGACCTATGACTGTCCCATGCTCATCTGCCAGCATACCATGGTTCTAGGCTGGATTTCAGGCATTTTGCCTGTTGGAAAGGGTGTCACGTTCTACCCTGCTGCTGATTGATCGACTAGTTAAATCTATCTACGCATCCCAAGGTTGACGTAAACATCCGTCTTCATGACTCCTTTTTCTTGTAGGCTACTGTTCAAAGTCGATGCCTTCAACTGTCGATCAGGGTGGAGACTTGTTGGGACGTGGGTTACAGGTTGAAAACTTGGATCTGCAACTGCAAGCACAAGTCCAACTATTACGTGCAAAAGCACCAGCACTGTATCACGCCCTTGAGTTGCGTACCCGAGATGCTGCTGGCTGCTGCCAACATGAAGTCTTGTCCATGCACCACAAGGATCGAGTACAGCATCAGATTCGATCGACCCGGTGATTGGCTGAATTTGCGTTAGAATCTACGAATAGTTAGTCACACTATGGACCGCTATCGATCATGGCATCATACGTGCCAAGGCAGTCATCAGCACTGCCTCGTTCTTACTGCACCCAGAGCATGCCATACCGGTGGAAAGGTGATGCCGCACACGCGCTTTTGCGACCACGGCGGACGGTCGCCCCCCGCCGGTGCGTGCGTACGTACCTGGGGCATCTTGGAACAGCCCGACAAGGAGGTGAAATTCCCCGTCGATTGATGAATCGTCGTCTCTCTTCCTGGGCATCAGGATCGATTTGATTTGCTTGTTCCTCCACGGCCGGTAGGAATCAAAAGCTTGTCTGCTTCCGTTCTTTCCAGGATTATATTCGCTCCCCCGGCCGGGCAATATTTATATTTACACACACTAAACTTTCGTAAACCAGCGAAGTAATCATCAGCTTTTCGTTGGGTGACGCGTTTTGGTGATCCATGTAGCCCGGATTTTTTGAAAAATTCAAAACTTAAACTATCCTATTTCAGAAAAAAACTGAAAAAAAAATATATGCAAATATACAAGGATGAAATGTATATGTGTAAAAATTCAGGATGAAATACCTTGAAATGCAACCTGTACAAAAAAATAAATTCATGAACTTTAGGGATGAATAGAATCATGTGCTTCCCACAAAAAAAAAGTATCATGTGCTAAAAACCTTAGATTTTTTTTTGCACGCAAACCTTATTTCAACATATTTTGTCCTAAAAATTTACACACATGTATGTTATGCTTTCGTGTATATCTGCATTTTTTCAGAAAATTTTCAAGCATAGAAACATGAATTTAAAAAATTGCAAATGAAAGTTTCCATGGAGCTCTGTCTCCAAAAGCAATTTTTCCTTTTCGGTGTACTACATACATTACATAGTGCTGAGTTTTGACTCTTTTTTTTTGCGAGGACTGAGTTTTGACTCTTAACTATCAATGGAGCTAATATTTTCTCTGAACACGCGGAATGTATCGTTGTTAATTACGCTAGGTGACATTATGATGTGCTTCGTTGAAACATGAATGTAAAGCTTTGAGACGAAACTGGATCACCTCGCCTCTAGGGGAACGACCGTCATTTCACTGAATCAATCGGTTTTTTCTTTTCTTTTGGTGGGAATACTAGGTCAGTCATGTTGACAGGTGGGCATAATTCAGGGAATTCCCGATTCCACGCATTTTGCGTCAAAATGCCGTACATTTGTACATGGGACAGTCGATAGGCTGAGCGATTGCTGCCGATGAAAGAAAGGTGGTGGCTCTTTCCAACCTCACACGCCTAGCCCCCACGCCCGCCGGAGGCCACGCCGGCCTCGGCGTCCACCTACCTCCCACGCCGGAGACACTCGCGACGCTGGTCACTCCGGCCACGCCGGCCACCAACCACCATCTTTCATTTGATTCAACACCATGGCGCTGACGGATCTCAACTTCGACATTGGGCAAGATTTCGCTGCTGATATCTGGAGGAAGTGGGGTGTCACCATCAACTATGAAGAGGGACAAGATCAAGAGGAGTTTCTGCTCGTGGCAGAATTCACTAGATCAAGGATCAAACTCACAACTGAATCGGTTAGCACCATTCTCTTGTCCTGTTTCGGGGGCAGAGCCTCACTGTTTAGGGTTCAGTTGTTACAAAATTGGTCTTTTAGATTCTCTATTTCATCCAAAGAGGTTGGTTACTCTATCATCAAAGGAGGAAATATCTCTCTTCCTTTGCTCAATGTTAATTTCCTCCTCTGGGGCAATGGGGGCCCTAACTCATGTTGGGAGCTTGATCAATATCTCCAAGAAAAAGAGGATGAATGGACCCATGTTTTTTCGTCGTCATCCAAGAACATCTTACTTGGATACCTTGAGATCTCCTGGTAGATTCCTGGATTCAGATCATAGAGATCGTCGATCATCCCCAATTCCTCCCATCAGTGCTAACAGAGCGACATCTAAGGAATTTGTTGGCAATTATGGCCATAATAATCATTCATTGGATAATCCTACCGGAGCGGGATCACAGCAATTTTAAAAAGAGCAGCAACCTTTCTGTGTGCGTTGCCTTACTTTGGGCCATGCTAGGCCCAGCTGCACAAATCGCATTAAGTGTAGGCTCTGTAAGAAATGGGGCCATGTTGCTAAAAATTGTTTCTCGGCCCATCAGCCCAAGGAAGGCCCAGTCCTCACGCTTGGCATTCCGAGGCAGGATGCCACTGTTCCCGCTGCAGAGAGGGCGGGAGCTGTCAATCAGAGGCCAAATCAACGTAAAGATATCTCTCTCTCTGCTCCTTCCCGAGTTAGCTCGCTTCTTTACTCTGCCTCTCCGCATTCCATTGCTCGTCGTCTCCAGGCTGCAGTCCTACCCTCATCTCCTCCACCCGCAACCAGATCTCTTGACCTCACTTCTGCCATGGCGACCTTCCCCTTCGACCCCGCACCCTTTCTTCCACCAAATCATCAAGGCATTGTGGTGGAAGGAAGGCCTGCTCGCACCTATGTGCTCTCTGGTGCGCCGACGCCTCTGCATGAAGATTGGGCGATTGCGTCTATAGTTCCTATGTCAAATCTACCGGTGGCTTTCAACACGGTCCGAGAGGTACTCACTGATTTCTTGACTGATAAGGGGTTGGAGTTTTCAGAGATTATTCCATGCCCCCTCGGACAGGCATATATTCAGCTGGGCAGTGTCTTTGATCGGGATGAGCTAGTTGCTAATAGTCCCCACCTTTTTACGGATGTGCATGTCATCTTTCAAAATCATGACAAAGGTTTGAACTAGAGGAAATTAGTTTTGACCAGGGAAGTATGGATTTTGTTATGTGGCTTTCCCTTTGATAGAAGGAATATCCGAGAAATTAACAAGGCAGTTAGTAAATTTGGGAAGTTTGTGATGTGGGACAGAGTGAGAAGTTTGAAAGCTAATCAGATGGTTAAAATCAAAGTGCAAGAATTGAGTGACATACCTACTAGTCTTGTATTTGGAGATGGTGAGAACTCTGATTCACTCACTATTCCAGTGGTGATTCTGCAGCAGCAGTTGATTGAGGCAGAACCTCATGATGAAGATCCTATCCCACCCCATGGTAACCCACATCCTATGTCAGTGCAAGCTAACCACCACCGCAACCAACACAAACACTTTTTGGGTCCTATTCAACAACATGAGGCTGATGCACAACCAGTCCCTCAGCTCAACCTCAATCTAGCTCTGAATGAGGAAGAAAATGAGGAGATGAATGAAGAGGAGGAACAAGATGAGATGCCAGGATGGGGCCATTGGGCTATGCCAGAAGCTAACCCAGAAATTGATCAGGAGCTGCACCCTGGTGAAATTATGGAACTCCAAGATCTAATGGCTCCTATGGATGAAGATCAATAGAATATGGATGTGCAGGGCAATCAGAGTAGCCTCACATTGACTCTAGGACAGTCTGATAGCAGTGGCAACACTGGTGCCTCCATTGTGGGTCCATTGGCGCCAAGGATACCTGATTTAAATCTCATGGGTGGGCCGGCCCAACTATTGACTGAACATGAGCCTGAGGTCTTGGCTGTAGCAGTCCCCCCACTTGAGGAGCAAAATAATGTGATGGCCTAGATACAGCCCATTATGGACATGAGTTTTCAGTTGATGGCCAGACAACACATTTCACCTACAGTTGACAGAGAGGAGGATCCTATGAATCTGGAGCTAATGATTGGATCCCAACACTATCTAACCAAACTGGCCTCTCCTCCCACTGTTCAAGAGGAGAAGACTACAGACTTGGCTGATTCCCACAGTCATGTGAAGATCACACAAGAGCAGAACAATGATCAGATTAATCAGATTGAACCAGATGCTGATCAGACTACTCAAGTCAGCATGGTTCCCAAAGAAAAAGAGTATATTGAGCAGCAAGGTGAATCTTCTGGCTCCTCTGACATGTCAGCCCCACCTGGTTTCCCCTTTCCATCTTACCTTCCGGATAATGTTCATGTAGGTACTGATGCAGAGGCTACGATGGTGCTGCCAACTGTATCAGACAACAACAACATGCTGGTCAATGTTGTGGAGCTGCTGGGAACTGAAGGAGCTGCAGTTTGGGAGCAACACTTTGCTCCTAAAGAAGACCATCATAGTCACATAAAGGTACCAGTGGATTGGGTTAATTTTCTTTCAGTATCATTTCTTTCTCCTGGTAAGTTTGAATGGATCAGCAAGTTTATTACTTCTAAGGTCTGGGAGATCATTAAGCAAGGTTACTCTGATGATAACACCCTCCCATTTGTGATACCTACTACTTGTCCTGTATCTGACTTAGAGGACAATTCTGTGGTACAGATGGAGATGGAACAAGAAAGTCACCTCTCCCTTGAGCTCTGAACAAAGGAAAGAACAACCAGCCTCTTCTACACCTGCTGCTCTCAACCACAAGAAAAGAAAGGAAAAAAAGTTCCTCTGGTTGACTCTGAGGTAAGAAGAAGCTGCAGACTTTAAAATCTCTCTAAAGGCTTTAAACAAAAAACTTGTACTGATAGGAACTGTCTGGCTTGTCATGCTCTGCCACCACTTATACCTGCCAAAGTTGTCAAAAGTCTCAATACTTCTTTCTGTAAGGTACCAGCAAAGGACACCACTGAGGAGCTCCTATCTAACAAGCCCAAGAAAATCAAGAGCTCCCAAGCTGCCAAAGTAGCCACTAAGGAGAAGGAGGCTAATAAAGGAAGCAAAGCTACGTCCTAGAATTTCACATCTAGACTTTGAATTACAGCTTTTGTAAACAGGGCAGTTTACCACTTTTGTGTTTCAGTTTTTCAGAGATTTGTATCCATGGGAATGAATTGTATGCGCATGTTACTAAGTATCCTGAATGTTCTGCTGGCCTGTGATGATGCTACTTGTCTGGTTAATGCCACTTATGTCCCTTTTAGTGGATCTGCTGTCAGATTTTACTTGTCGTTTTGCATGAGTTTTGATAGAGCCCTGATAGATGGGGAACAGTATGAGATGCTAAAAGTAAATCCATTAGATCATGTCTAGGTAATGGACAGTACTTAATTGGAATATTCGAGGATTGAATGATCCTAAGAAATGGACTGCCATCAAGAATAAAATAGAGGAATCACAATGTGCAGTTCTCTATCTCCAAGAAACCAAGAGAGAGAATTTTGACAGTAGGTACTTGCTTAACTTTTGTCCTAAGAAACTCAATAAATTTGAATATCTACCCTCAGTTGGGGCCTCTGGTGGTCTTCTCATTGCTTGGAATGACCAAATTTTCTCTGGGCAATTATATCACAGGAACAGTTATGCCCTTTCTGTCACTTTCACTTCCAAACATAATGGTGACTCATGGATACTGTCCAATATGTATGGACCCAGCCAAGGTGAGGATAGAGGCAATTTTATGGAATGGTTCAGAAACTTTCAAATGCTAGATGAGCACAACTGGTTGGTGATGGGTGATTTTAATCACATCAGATATCCTCATAGCAGGAGTAATGAGGGTGGCAACATCAATGATATGTTGGCCTTTAATGAAGTCATTAGTAATCTGGCTTTAGTGGAAATCCCCCTTAAGGGTAGGAATTTTACTTGGAGCAATATGCAAGATCAACCTTTGCTGGAAAAATTGGACTGGTGCTTTACCTCTGAAGTTTGGACCCTTAACTTCCCTCACACCATGGCTTATCCTTTGGCCAAAACCACCTCTGAACATGTCCCCTTCATGGTCAAGATTGGTACCACTATCCCCAAATCCAATATATTCAGATTTGAAAACTACTGGATTGAACACAGTGATTTTCATGAGGTAGTTAAGCAGATTTGGACTCAAGATGTTGATGATACAGATAGTGCCAAGATTATTGCCTCCAAGTTCAAAAGGTTAAGGAAGGGGCTCAATATTTGGTCTAGAAATATCTCCAACCTCAAGTAGATTATTGAGAACACTAATTTCATGATTCTATGCTATGATCAGTTTGAGGACAGCAGACCTCTATGCACTATGGAGGATAATGGGAGACAGAACCTTAAGATGCATCTGGCAGAAATACTTAAGCAACAGCGTACCTATTGGAAGCAAAGATCCGCCATCAGAAATATTAAGGTTGGGGAAGCAAATACCAAATACTTTTAGGCAAAAGCAACTATTAAGCACAGACATAATTGCATTGCTATGCTTAGAGATGAGTTCAACCAGGAACATCACACCCATCATGCCAAAGCTGCTATTCTCCTCAGAGCATTCAAAAAGAGATTGGGCACTGTTGTCTCACCTCACAACCCTTTATTACTTCATCACCTCATCCAAGCAGAGACTAACCTAGCTGAGCTTGAAGTTCCTTTCACTAGAGCAGAGATAGATGCTGTGGTGCATCATATGCCTCTTGAAAAATCACCTGGCCCAGATGGCTTCAATGCTGCATTCCTCAAAGCCTGTTGGACAATCATTGCCCCAGATTTCTACAGATTAATTGATAACTTTCACTCAAGGACTGTTAATCTACAAAGCATCAATTATTCTTTCATTACTCTGATTCCCAAGAATGACTCTGCGGCCACTCCTGCTGAGTTCAGACCCATCTCACTACTCAATTGCACCCTGAAAATCCTTACTAAGTTGTTGGCTAACAGATTACAGAAGATTATTTTAAAACTGGTTAACAGAAATCAGTATGGCTTTCTCAATAACAGATGCATTCAAGACTGCCTGGCTTGGTCCTATGAATATATCCATCAATGCCATCAATCCAAAAAACAGATTATCCTTTTGAAATTGGATTTTGAGAAAGCATTTGATTTGCTCAACCATGAAACCATTATTGAGATTCTGCAAGCTAAGGGTTTTGGGAGTACATGGATTCAATGGATCAAAATGTTTTATGGTACTGGTTTCTCATCTGTCCTTCTTAATGGTGTCCCAGGGAAACAGTTTTTATGCAAGAAGGGTGTTAGACAAGGTGATCCTTTATCTCCCCTCATCTTTGTCCTGGCTGCTGATATGTTACAAACCATGTTCAATGAGGCAATGACAAATTCAATGATCTCCTCTCCTCTGCTACACCAATCATGTCCTGATTATCCAATCATCCAATATGCAGATGATACCATTTTGGTTGTTAATGCTGATCCTCTTCAACTGAACCACATCAAGAATCTCCTATTGCATTATACTGCCTACACTAGACTCAAAGTAAATTATGGGAAATCTACTATGATCTCTATCAACACTCCTTAGAAGATGGCTGCTCTATCAACTCTGCTTGGCTGTAAGATTGGTACCCTTCCTCACACATATCTGGGTCTACCACTTTGCCTCATCAAACCCAAAATAGTGGACATCATGCCTATGATGAGAAAGATTGAAAACAGATTGCTGAGCTGCTCAACCATGCTTTCTAGTGGAGACAAACTCATTCTCATCAAATCTGTGTTTGCTAGTATGCACATCTACTTCATGTGTTCACTTACCTTACCTAAAGGTGTCATCCAACAACTCATTTGCTACCTAAGGAATTGTTTTTGGAGAAAGTATGGTACATTGGAATCTGGCCCTGCCCTCATTGCTTGGGATTCCATCTGTAAACCTAAAGCACATGGTCGATTGGGCATTTTGGATATCTCTATCCACAACAAAGCCCTTCTGATAAAATTCCTCCACAAATTTTTCAATAAGGAAGATGTCCCATGGGTTAATATCATTTGGGAAACTCATTATCCAGACTCTCTCCCAAGTGATAGAATGATTGGTTCGTTCTGGTGGAAATCGATGCTTAAGTTGCTTCCTCTTTATAAAAGTAAAGCAATATGTAATCCTGGCACCGGTGATACAATTACTTTTTGGTCTGATAATTGGGCTGGGCAACCATTGCAAGAGAAATTCCCTGAACTTTGCTCTTATGCACGCAACAAGGCCACTTCCATGGTTGAAGTCACAAACCAACAAGATCACAGCTTGTCATTCCATCTACCATTATCTTGTCAAGCATTCCACCAATTCAATGAGCTTTTTGCAATGCTAGCCACCAGAGAGATCTCCACAGATAGGGACATTTGGAAATATACTTGGTCCACTTAGCACTACTCCTCTATGAAGATGTACAAGAATATAATGGGACCCAGTTTTGAGCATGGTGTTTTTTCAAAACTTTGGAAAACTACCTGTCGACTCAGATATCATATATTTTTCTGGCTTCTACTTCATGATAAGATCAACACCAGGAATATGATATCCAGAAGAAATATGCATCTACCAGACTATTCCTGTGTTCTCTGCTCTGAGGTAGTTGAAGAAACTCTGGGTCACCTTTTCTGGGACTGCTCATTTTCACTCTCATGTTGGGACTTTATTGCCCCTGCCAGACAAAGGGGCATTTCCACTTTTGATGAGATCTCAAACATCTCCAGACATCTACCACAAGACATTGCGCTGGATATCATTCTATCAAGCTGCTGGGGCATTTGGACTGTAAGAAATGACAAAATATTTCGAACCACTCCAGCATGTCTAGATACCTGGAAGTACTATGTGAAAGAAAGAATTTGGGAAGCACAACTTCGAGCCAAAGCTAGGAAAGTAGAGCACCTCAAGTCCTGGTCAGAAATCCATTTGTAATATGATTGTTATTCAGTTTCCTAGAGAGGGTGTTGGTTGAAGGTGACTTCATGCCTGATGTATTTTATTTTCTCTTTTTATGTACTCACTTTAATTTAATGAAAATACCGTAGAACGATTGTTCTACGGTCAAGGTTTCAAAAAAAGATAGGCTGAGCGATTAGGCCAGCTCATTTGTGTTGTACGCATAACTTTCACGGTCCAGTTGTCGGAACCTTGTAGGAGCGGTTTACCGGATATGGAACCTTCTAGAAAGTTTATAAACCGCCCCCCTATTGTTCAGTTTATTTCTTCTTCTTTTTCCTTTTTCAATTCCGTTTTCTTATGTTTCTTTTTTTCAAGTTTTGTCTCTTTTTAAAAAGAAATGTTAAAAAAATTGTATTTGCACAAATTTCTTGGAAATTTCCAAAATATGTTAGTGTTTTAAAAAACAAAATTTCAAAATTTTGTTCACATTATTCAATTTTTTGCATTTTCGAAACAATCATAGATTCAAATATTGTTCGCATTTCTCAAAAAATGTTCAACTTTTTCAAATATCGTTCTAAATTTCAAAAGATGTTCTTGTTTTTCAAAAAACAAAACTTCAAAAATGTTCACGGTCTTGAGAAATGTATGTGAATTTCAAAAAATGATTGTGTTTTCAAAACATGCTAGGAATTTCAAAAAATGATCTTGTTTCAAAAATTTATTCACTAATTGAGAAAATATTCCCTTTTCCAAATTTGTTTGGATTATATTGAAAAATGTTCGCCTTACAAAATTATGTTTCCAATTTTAAAAGTGTTCAGAATTTCAAAAAAGTTCAGAAAATTTGAAAGTACTTCTGTTTTCAAAAATTGTTTTTTAATAATCTTATTTTATTTTTAAAAATTGTTTTTAATAATCTTATTTTATTTTTGCTACAGTACGGTGCGCTACAATCCGTCGGGTCCAGTCTTTCCACGGTTAGATGGGTCTGGTTCACATGTGCATCTTTTCTGGTTCGCTGGCTCAGCGCGTGGTCTTTTTTTAGAAGGATAGCTAGGTCTTTATTGCATGGTTAGAATGTTTACAGGGATAATATCAGCATCATGAGGATGCCCCAACCATATATGTCTCCCCAAAGGAAGAGTAACACCATACCTAGCTAACCTATGAGCTTCAAAGTTTGAAGATCTAGGTTCAAACATGGAGGTAGCGCGTGGTCTCCTGCTCGCTAGCGTCCACTCGTGCAGTCATTGGGCCGGCCCAATCGGCGCCCTGTGCGAAGGGGTGGTTGTGTGCCGTAACGAGCGGCGCATAGGAGGTCCCATAATTCAGGGTCTCAGATTGTGTTTTTCCGCGTCGGCAACGAGGCCTTATCAGCAAGGCACGACCTTGTCGTGGATTGTGGCCTTGTTTAGAAAATGTGTTTTTTTGCTAATTTTATTTTGCATGTTAGATGGCTTGGGCCTTATCAACCTCACATTTGCTGCATGGGGCCATGGACGACAATTTTACCCATAACCGACCTGCATGATAGGCTTGTGCACATTTATGTTCCATAGACAGCACACGAATCTTTGCCTAATTAGCCGTGAACTTTGTTTCCACACACATGTACACATCCAACTTGACATGTGTTCGCGAACCAACCAGTTATTGGATGATTAGAGGGACTGTGGTATCCTCAGCCCACTATGGTTCAAATCATGGTGCTCGCATTTATTCCTGAATTTATTTCAGAATTTTCCGGCAATGCGCATTCAGTGGGAAGAGACGTTCCCATAGACAACTAGGCACCTACGGTGACTTCGTAAATCTTAAGATGATATGCCGGCTCAGTCTTTCAGAGGTGCTCATAGGGGTAGAGTCTATGTGTGGGTGTTCATAGGGGTGAGTGTATGCGCATGTATATGAGCGCTTGTGTCTGTACTGGTGTTCAAAAAACCTGACATGTTTTCATGTGGATAATATTTTAGCATGAGTTCCTGGACTATTGAAGTCCTACAATACGTTTGTGTGATGTCAGGTGTGCATGTGCATGATATGCTTTATTTGAAGGCATTATTGTTTGATTATATCATAAAACCGAGTTCAATTTTGTATTTCAGTCAAAATTTATGCGTCCTAACATAAAGATGGCACCCTATTGTAGAGAGTAGTGTGAAAGGAGTCATGCAAGATCTAGCAACTTCTGACACAACTATGCATTAAGATTTACCACTATGTGCTAGAGCTGCAAGTTACGTACTGATATGTCTCCAACGTATCTATATTTTTTATTGTTCCATGCTATTATATTATCTGTTTTGAATGTTTTTGAAGGAAATATGCCGTAGAGGCAATAATAAAGTTATTATTTATATTTTCTTATATCATGATAAATGTTTATTATTCATGCTATAATTGTATTAACTGCAAACTTGATACATGTGTGAATACATAAACAAAACAAAGTGTCCCTAGTATGCCTCTACTTGAGTAGCTCGTTAATCAAAGATGGTTAAGTTTCCTAACCATAGACATATGTTGTCATTTGATGAACGGGATCACATCATTAGGAGAATGATGTGATGGACAAGACCCATCCGTTAGCTTGGCATTATGATCATTAAGTTTTATTGCTATTGCTTTCTTCATGACTTATACATATTCCTCTGACTATGAGATTATGCAACTTCCGAATACCGGAGGAACACTTTGTGTGCTATCAAATGTCACAACGTAACTGCGTGATTATAAAGATGCTCTACAGGTGTCTCTCAAGGTGTTTGTTAGGTTGGCATAGATCGAGATTAGGATTTGTCACTCCAAGTATCAGACATGTATCTCTGGGCCCTCTCGGTAATGCACATCACTATAAACCTTGCAAGCAATGTGACTAATGAGTTAGTTGCGGGATGATACATTACGGAACGAGTAAAAAGACTTGTCAGTAACCAGATTAAACTAGGTATAATGATACCGACGATCAAATCTCGGGCAAGTAGCATACCAATGACAAAGGGAATGACGTATGTTGTTATTGCGGTTGACAGATAAAGATCTTCGTAGAATATGTAGGAACCAATATGAGCATCCAGGTTCCGCTGTTGGTTATTCATCAGAGATATGTCTCGGTCATGTCTACATCCCGTAGGGTCCGCACGCTTAACATTCGATGACGATTTGTATTATGAGTTATATGTTTTGGTGACCGAAGATTGTTGGGAGTCCCGGATGAGATCATGGACATGACGAAGTGTCTCTAAATGGTGGAGAGGTAAATATTGATATATTGGACGATAGTATTCGGACACCAGAATGGTTTCAGGATGTTTCGGATATTTATCGGAGTACCGAGTTGTTACCAGAACCCCCCGGGGAAGTAATGGGCCTTCATGGGCCATAGGGGAGAAAGAGAGGGGAGCCCGCAGGGTGCCCCCCCAAGGGAGTCCGAATTGGACAAGGGGGAGGGGGCGCGACCCTCTTTCCTCTTTACCTCTCCCTCTCCCTCTCCTTCCCTTTGCCCCTCCGATGAGAAAGGAAAAAAGGGGGCGCAAATCCTACTAGGAGTGGAGTCCTAGTAGGACTCCCCCCCATTGGCGTGCCGCCTTGGTGGCCGGCCTCCTCCTTCCCTCCTTTATATACGGGGGCAGGGGCACCCCAAAGCACAACAGTTATTCTCTTAGTTGTGTGTGGTGCCCCCTCCACAGTTTACTCCTCCGGTCATAGCGTTGTAGTGCTTAGGCGAAGCCCTCCGCGGATCACATCACCATCACCATTACGACGCCGTTCGAGGGACGTCATCGAGCTAAACATGTGCTGAATCAAGAGTTCGAGGGAAGTCATCAATCAGAACGTGTGTTGAACTCGGAGGTGATGTACGTTCGGTACTAGATCGATTGGATCGTGAAGACGTTCGACTACATCAACCGCGTTAACCTAATGCTTCCACTTTCGGTCTACGAGGGTACGTGGACACACTCTCCCCCTCTCGTTGCTATGCATCTCCTAGATAGATCTTGTGTGATCATAGAATTTTTTTTGAAATTGCATGCTACGTTCCCCAACAGTTTTATATGCATTAATATCCTATTTTACATTATTCTTGGGGCTAACCTATTAATCTAGAGCCTAGTGCCAGTTTCTGTTTTTCCTTGTTTTTTAGCTTCGCGGAAGAGGACTACTAAACGGAGTCCAAACGGAATAAAACTTCACGATGATTTTTCTTAGACCAGAAGACACCCAGGGGACTTAGAGTCCAAGTCCGAAGAGCCACGAGGCAGCGGCAAGGATGGAGGGCGCGCCCTAGGGGGGCTCCCCCTATCTTGTGGCCCCTCGGTGACTCCCTGACCTAGATCTTCCTCCTATATATTCACATATATTTCAGAACCACCAGAGGCATCCACTAAAATACTTTTCCACCGCCACAACTTTCTGTTCCCGTGAGATCCCATCTTGGGGCCTTTTCTAGCATCCTCCCAGAGGGGGATCCGATCGCGGAGGGCATCTACATCAACTCTATTGCCCTTCCGATGAACCGTGAGTAGTTTACCACAGACCTATGGGTCCATAACTAGTAGCTAGATGGCTTCTTCTCTCTCTTTGATTCTCAATACCATGTTCTCCGCGATGTTCTTGCAGATCTATCCGATATAATCTTCTTTGGCGGTGTGTTTGTCGAGATCTGATGAATTGTGGATTTGTGATCAGCTTATCTATGAATATTATTTGAATCTTCTCTAAATTTTTATATGCATGATTTGATATCTTTGTATTTGATATCTTTGTACCCATCATAAACTCTCATCTCTTGCATTACATCATTCACCATTCGCCTCTTGTTTTCCTCTCCCCCATTTCTAAAACGATATTTGAAAAGATTTGCCCATTTCTCCGCCCTTCTTCCATTCGTCTTCTCATTTGATTTTTGTTTGCTCGCGTGTTAGATTGATTGCTTTGTCACGATGTCTCATGAGAATGCCAAATTGTGTGACTTTTCCAATACTAACAATAATGATTTTATTAGTACTCTGATTGCTCCCGCCACTAGTGCGGAATCTTATGAAATGAATGTTGCTTTGTTGAATCTTGTTATGAAAGGATGTCGCGTCACATCTAAATAATTTCGTTGAGTTGTGTGACATGAAAAAGAAGAAAGATGTGGATAATGATATTGTTAAATTAAAGCTATTTCCGTTCTCACTACGGTATCGTGCTAAAACTTGGTTCTCATCTTTGCCTAAGAATAGTATTGATTCATGGAATAAGTGTAAAGATGCTTTTATTTCCAAGTATTTTCCTCCCGCTAAAATTATCTCCCTTAGGAAATATATTATGAATTTTAAGCAACTTGATCATGAACATGTTGCACAATCTTGCGAGAGGATGAAATTGATGATACATAATTGCCCTACTCATGGTTTAAATTTGTGGATGATCATACAAATTTTTTATGCCGGATTGAATTTTGATTCTAGAAATATTTTAGAGTCGGTCGCGGGAGGTACTTTTATGGAAATTACTTTAGGAGAAGCTACTAAACTTATAGATAATATTATGGTTAATTATTCTCAATGGCACACCGAAAGATCTTCTACTAAAAAAAGTGCATGTTGTTGAAGAGATTAATGTTTTGAGTGGAAAGATGGATGAACTTATAAAATTGTTTGCTAGCAAGATTGCCTCTATTGATCCTAATGATATGCCTTTGTCCACTTTGATTGAGAATAATAATGAATCTATGGATGTGAATTTTGTTGGTAGGAACAATTATGGTAACAACCCTTATAGAGGTAATTTTAATCCTAGGCCGTTTCCTAGTAATTCCTCTAATAATTATGGTAATTCCAACAATAATTATTATGGAAATTATAATAAGATGCCCTCTGATCTTGAGAATAGTATTAAAGATTTTATGAGTTCTCAAAAAGAATTTCAATGCTTTGGTTGAAGAAAAAATTGCTTAAGATTGATGATTTGGCTAGGAACGTTGATAGAATTTCTCTTTAGGTTGATTCTTTGAAAATTAGATCTATTACACCCAAGCATGTGATGACCCACAAGTATAGGGGATCAATTGTAGCTCTTTTCGATAAGTAAAAGTGTCAAACCCAACGAGGAGCAGAAGAAAATGACAGTAGTTTCCGGTAAGGTATTGTCTGCAAGTGCTGAAATTGTAAGTAGCGGAGTAGTTTGATAGCAAGATAATTTGTAATGAGCAAGTAACAAAAATAGTAACAAAAGTGCAGAAAGGTGTCCCAATCGTTTTGAGGCAAAGGACAAGCCAAAACGGTCTCTTATGATAAGCAAAGCGTTCTAGAGGGTACACGGGAATTTCATCTAGTCACTTTCATCATGTTGGTTTGATTTGTGTTCGCTACTTTGATATGTGGGTGGACCGGTGCTTAGGTGTTGTTCTTACTTGAACAAACCTCCTACTTATGATTAACCCTCCTGCAAGCATCCGCAACTACGAGAAAAGTATTAAGAATAAATTCTAACCATAGCATTAAACTTTTGGATCCAATCGGTCCCTTACGAAATAGCGCATAAACTGGGGTTTAAGCTTCTGTCACTCTCACAACCCACCATCTAATTGCTACTCCACACTGCATTCCCTTAGGCCCACATATGGTGAAGTGTCATGTAGTCGACGTTCACATGACACTACTAAGGGAATAACAACATACATACTATCAAAATATCAAACACATATCAAGTTCACATGATTACTTGCAACATGATTTCTCCCGTGACCTCAAGAACAAAAGTAACTACTCACAAATGATAAACATGTTCATGATCAGAGGAGTATTAAATAGTCTAATGGAACTAAACATATAATCTTCCACCAAATAAACCATATAGTAATCAACTACAAGATGTGATCAACACTACTACTCCCCACAAGCACCAATCTATAGTTCCGGTAACAAGATTGAACACAAGAGATGAACTAGGGTTTGAGAGGAGATGGTGTTGTTGAAGATGTTGATGGAGATTGCCCTCCCCAAGATGGGAGAGTTGTTGGTGATGATGACGGCGATGATTTCCCCCTCCGGGAGGGAACTTCCCCCGGTGGAATCATTCCGCCGGAGGGTAAAAGTGCTCCTTCCCAAGTTCCGCCTCGAGGCGGCGGCACTTCGTCCCGAAAGTACTCCCCTTAATTTTTTTTCTAGGTCAAAATGACTTATATACCAGAAGATGGGCATCGGAGGTGGGCCGAGGAGGCCACAACCCGCCAGGACGCGCCCAGGTGGGTTGTGCCCACCTGGTGGCCCCCCTCTGGTGTTTATTGGCTCCAATATTTCTTAAATAATCCATAAAAATCTCCGTGAAGTTTCAGCTCATTTGGAGTTGTGCAGAATAGGTGGCCTGACGTAGCTTTTCCAGGTCCAGATTTCCAGCTGCCGAAATTCTCCCTCTTGGTATGTTCCTTGCAAATTATGAGAGAGTAGGCATTAGAATTACTTCAAAAAGCATTATTATGGATAAAAACATTATGAATAACAGTAAGAAAATATGATGCAAAATGGGCGTATCAACTCCTCCAAGCTTAGACCTCGCTTGTCCTCAAGCGAAAACCGAAATCGAAAAACATGTCCACATGCTTTGAGAGAGAGGTGTCGATAAAAACAAAATACGGGCATAGAAGCATCATGTTGATTATTATAACAGCAACAACATTCAAAATAGGACTTTTATCATAGAACTTTTATCATATACTTCTCATGAATAAGTAATAGTTCATCACACAATCGAAGTATAAAGCAAAAACTCTATTAGAAACCGACAAACTATGTTCTCAGTCAACTTTGCAACTACAATTCATCATCTTTTTAGGAAGCGTAACGTGTCAGAGCCTTTAGGAAAGTCCGGATACTCAACCATCATATAGTATTCTATGATTGCTAACACTCATGTCATACCCATGAGCAAAACATTTCAACCGGACACATAGAAAGATAGGGGCTTATAATTTCGCCTCCCAACATACTCACATCAAGGGTGATGTCAACGATAATAACTCATGCCATCTATATTCAACTGAACATATGTGCCTAGATCTTTCCTCACCACATGATGCTTGCCAAAAGAGAAAAATAAAAGGAATAGAGAGAAAAACTTTGACTCTTTGCATAAAAGTAAAAGATAGGCCCTTCGCAGAGGGAAGCAGAGGTTGCCATGCGCTTATTTGTTTGTATGCTCAATCCCTTAGTGCAACATAACGTCACGTTGTATTGCCCCTTAAGATGACAACCTTTATTATGCATTATGTCGCTTTTATTCTTTGTCATCCAAGTTCGTACAACGCTCAATTTTCTCTTACACTAAATGATCTCACACTTTTAGAAGCAATTTTTATTGCCTTTTTGCACCGATGACAACTTACTTGAGGGATCTTGCTCAATCCCTAGGTAGGTATGGTGGACACTTGAAAAAGATTTGGGTTTAAGGGTTTTTGGATGCACAAGTAGTATCTCTACTTAGTGCGGAATTTTTGGCTAGCAAAGATAGGGGCAAGCATCACATGTTAAAGGATCTATGACAATATGACTTCTATGTGAATATAAACAAACATAAATCATTAAGTTGTCTTCCTTGTCCAACGTCAACAATTTTGGCATATAATATTTTGATGAGGGCTCACAATCACAAAAGATTTCTCGGATAGTATATCTATATGTGAATCTTCTCTTTCCTTATTAATTCTTTCATGAGCTGCACCATTGACTAATGCTATGTTTGTCAATCTCTAATAAAATTTTCTACTTATACTTTTCCTTATGTGGTGCCATCACCTACCATAGGATTAGTATATAATCTTATTGATTTATTTCCTTTCTTCATTTATTTCCTTCCTCTTTTTCTTTCTTTCTTTATTTTCTTTATTTGCAACATGAAAGTAAAGAAAGCAAAAACTCAAACTAAACTTCATTATCTAACTTTCACACGATTACAAGGATAGATCACTAAGCAAACTCTCAAAGAAGAAAGGATCGAACTAAACTTTATTTCATCTAAAAGCAAATGATCGAACTAGGATAAGTAAAAGCAAAAAGATAGTGGGATGATGACTATGGCACCTCCCCCAAGCATGGCGGAAGCCAAGGGGAGTGCCCATACCCGATACTCAATTTTCTTTTGGTGTTGAAGAAGATGATGGTGGTGATGAAGGAGAGATCTTGTCATCAGATTTCCATGGCAGTGGCCCACCATCATAAGAGGAGGAGTGAGTCTCACGAGTCCTGCAACCAGCAGCCAAACTCATACCTTTAAACCTTGCGTCATATTCAAAGACTTGGTTTTGAAGATCATAGATCTAGCTTTGGAGAAAGTTGATTTGCTCGTTGAGGGTGAAGATGATGTCCTTCATGGGATTTCCATCCACCTCGAGATCACGGGAAAGGTCCGTGATCATGAGGTGATTGGCATTGAGCCCACACTCCACCATCCCCTTGCACCAAAAGACGTCTTGCTCCACAGCTTCAAGCCTGGCCTCCACAGTTCCCATCCCCTTGGGACACGACACATCGCGGAGGTGAAGCACCCCCTCATGCATCTGGATGACCTGAGGGTGTTGCACCACTTCCCGCAAATATGGGTTAATGATTGAAGAACTTGTCCTTGGAGGAGCTTGAAGAGGCCATGGTAGATGGGATCTGACAGAAAACAACAAGGAAAAAGAGAACAGAGGATTTCTCCGCGATACGGTGATCAATAGGTTTGGGAAGTATATATATATATTTTTATCTTGGAGGACAAGTATATGGTAGAAAAACGGAGTACGAAGGGTGTCCCAGAGGTGGGCACAACCCACCGGTGTCTTATGCCCACCAGGGACGCTTCCTGGAAGTTTCTTTATTTCCAAAATTTTAAAATATTCCAAAATTGATAAAAAATATTCTTGCGGATTTTTGGGAGTCCGTTTACTTACTGTATCACATACCTCTTTATTTTCACAATTCTGGAGTGTTCGGAAGGACTCTTTTATGTGTTCTTCTGGTGTCAAAGTTTGGATAATATTACTTTCAACATTGATAGGCGTACCTGAGATATAATGCTTTATTCGTTGCCCATTGACAACCTTCGGGTTAGTACCTTCGGAGTTATTTATTTTGATGGCTCCAAACCGGTAAACCTCCTCGATGATTATGTGCCTTCCCATTTCGAGAGGATCTTTCCTGCAAAAAAATCTAAAACGAGAGTTGTACAAAAGAACATATTCTCCAACTTTAAAGTCACGCTTTTGAATTCTTTTGCCATGTCATTGTAGCGACCCGACCTCAGACGGTAAGTCTCTGTGCTTAAATGTCATCCCTGGATCGGTATGCTGACACACACACAGTACTCGAGGATTTATAACAGAGTAAATCACATGTATAAAGTAACGTAAATACTATTATCTCAATCCAAATAGCGGAAGTAACAATAAGGTTGTGGATTCCCATCAACACCAACGGCAAAGTTGAGTGTAGAAATCGTAACCCTAACGTATCACTTACTCTTCGTAAGAATCCTACAACATGAGACGTTGCAGCCACAAAGGGTCAGTACATTGAATGTACTGGCAAATTCACACCAGAGGATAATGATGAATAATAGCTATCACTACATGCATATATGGCTGGTGGAAAAGCTCTATGGTTATAATGTTTTTGCGAAAAGCCAATTTTTCCCTACTGCAAAGGAATATATTTTATTTAACTACAAAGTTGGTTGAAAATATTGACAAGGTTCCTCCAACTCAATCCCAAAATAATAATCATTAACCCAATCAAGTTGATTAAATAGAGTGTTGAGATCAACATGAATATCCAAAGACCAGAGACTCAAAATTGTCCATAACCGGGGACACGGCTAACCATGATTAGTTTATACACTCTGCAGAGGTTTACGCACTTTTCCCCACAAGACTCGATCGCCTCCGTTGGATTTCTCGCACTACATGGTGTTTGAGAAACGGATGACCGAGACACAGTCTTTCAGAAACATTAACTCTCTACTCCGGGCAGACCATACCAAACCTACAACCCTCTACCTGCTGATCCACCTCTTCAAGAGCTTCACATAACTTACTCAACTATGCTAGAGCCCATAATAGCTTGTGGCTGCACACGGAAGTTTCTAGCATGAATAATCTTATGATCCCTTTGAGTCTGGGTGGCGGTCTATAGGAAAATCACACGGGTACTCCGGGATTTCCAAAAATACAGACAACACTGGGTACTCCAGGTGCCTCAATCGACCCGAATGTGTATTTAAGTTGCCACCTTAAGTTGAACCATTAATTAACAATCTCACATCTGTCATGGATTTCACTCACCCAAACCACGTCTATGAGCATAGCATAGCAAATTAAGCAACGCGTAGAATTAACTCCCAAGGGCTTGAATGTAACAGGGTAATAGGTTCTACCTCATCAACTACTTCCCAACCCACATGTTAATGACATCCTAATCATGCAATGTTTGAGGATTGGAACTAATGCATAAAAACTGGGTGATAAAAGGGATATGATCAAAGTGTGAACTTGCCTGCAATGTTGATGAAGATGATTCGCACTCAAAACTCTTGATAGTTCTACTCGTCACACTCCGGTCAATCTATCGTAAGCAAGCAATACTAATCACACATAAGAAATCACTCAAAAGATCGGGAAGAATGAAGAAGACAATTCGGAAAACGTCAAAACCAAGCAAATAACTCTTGCAACATAAAACAATTTCTAACAGTACCAAAATTATGTGAATTTGGCCTTATCAGAAAGTTTTAGGTCAAGAGCTTCGATTTGCAAAAAGAATCAACTAAATCAGAGTTACGAAACTCAAGTTATGATCAAAAGAAGTCGGAATATAAATCTAAACAAAATTTGAAATTTTAAAATTTCAAATAGTTGATGTGATAGGTTCACTGGATAGGTGAAAACGAGACAAAGCTATAGGCGCTGGTTTCATCTAATTTGGATAAACGAGTGAAAAGTTATGGCTATTTGAAAAATCAGGGCCAAGCTGTTTTACGAAAAAAAATAGCTACGATTAAGGTCTAACATATAAATACGTAGACTAATTGATAATCTAATTATTCTATCGTATTAGTCTAAAAAATAATAAACTACAGAAGTATTAGAAGAAGAAAAAGAAAAAAACAAAGAAAGATACCTTTATAAGGCAGAGAAAAGACGACTTTGGAGAGAAGATACAATTTCCAGAAGTCGCGCCGGAGAGGAGAAATATACTTTTCTTAAAGAATCTAGTCAAACCAAAATATTGATTTAACCCTAATCGAATAATTTTTGGAGGCTCTATGGGTCTATATTTATTGATAGAGAAAAGGCTTAATGGTTAAAAGCTAGGCAATGTGGGACTAAATCCATACGTACGCAGATGAAATTTGAAAAAGATCGCATGAGCTAAAAGTTCGGCCCGGCCGCGCGCGTACAGTGGCGCGGTAGTTTTTTTTTCAAAGGAAGAAAGAAAAGAAATTTTGGAAAGAAAAGGCTGGCTGGGCCTGGCCCACTTAGGATAAAGAAAAAGAAAAGATAGGGCGCCCGCTAGTACTACGATGCGCACGCGGGCGACATTTAGTTTCAGGCACGCGCAGATTTGTTATTTGTTTTTTTAACAGAAAGCGATAAAATGAAAAGCGGAAATAAAAGTAAAACTTTATATAGGCATATTATATATCAGAATTTTCAGAAAAAGATTTTCTACAAGTTGAACATTTTCCTAGCATTAAATAAAATGCACACAAATTCAGATAATTCAAAGAGTGCTACTGGTCTAATAAAATCCAATAAAAATCATTATAAAAATACCAAAATTAATTCAAATTTATTTCTCTCCAATTTTTTTATGTAGGGAATCATGTTACCCTATTTTATGTATATTTTATTTTTGGAGAAAAATAATTTGAATAAAACCCAAATAACTCCAAATTGATAATAATTTCAAAAGGATTTTAAATTTTGATCCTTTTAAACTCCCAACTCATATTTCATATAATTTGAAGAAGTCATTTTATCTTCTCTCATGAAAATCATTGAGTTGCTTGAAGTTTCTGAATTAAAAATATTTCCAAATGAAATTCAAATCTTTTCAAAACCTTTTTCATTTATTTAAATGGAAGAAGTCATGTCATCTTCTCTCGAGGGTTTTGTATTTGAAAAGAATTTGAATTCACGGAGATCATAAATACAAAAATGGAAGTTTGGGGAAAGTCCTTTTATTTCCTCTCGTTTAACTTTCAAAAAGTTCGAATTCACTCACTTTCAGACAATCAATCAAACAATCAATCAAATCTATCCATTTAATATAACATTCCATAATTTAGAATTTTGGGATGTTACAGTCATCTTTTAACTTTTTCTTTGAATAACTTTGCATTCTCATAAGCTTGGGTTCTTCATTCATCTAAGGAGCTTATATCAAATAACCTCTTTTTACCAGCAAGTTTGAAATCATAGTTGAGTTCTTTAACTGCCCAATATGCTTTATGTTTTAACTCAAGAGGCAAATGACAAGCCTTTCCATAAACCATTTTATAAGGAGACATACCCATAGGATTTTTATATGTTGTTCTATAAGCCCAAAGTGCATCATCTAATTTCTTAGACCAATTCTTCCTGGACCTATTAACAATCTTCTGCATAATTAATTTTATTTCTCTATTTCTAAGTTCAACTTGACCACTAGACTGAGGATGATAGGCTGATGCAATTCTACGGTTAACATCAAACTTAGAAAGCATCTTACGGAAAGCACCATGAATAAAGTGTGAACCACCATCAGTCATTAAATATCTAGGGACTCCAAACCTTGGGAAAATAACTTCCTTAAGCATTTTAATAGAGGTGTTGTGATCAGCACTACTGGTTGGAATGGCTTCTAGCCATTTAGTAACATAATCGACAGCAACCAAAAAATGTGTATACCCATTAGAGGAAGGAAAAGGTCCCATGTAATCAAATCCCCAAACATCAAATGGTTCAACAGCAAGTGAATAATTCATAGGCATTTCTTGGCACTTACCGATATTACCTATTCTTTGACATTCATCACAAGAAGAGGCAAACTTACGGGCATCCTTGAAATCCAGATTGCAATACCTTGTGAGCAGTTCTATCACCAGCATGATGCCCTCCATAAGCCTCGGAGTGACATTTCTGTAGGATCTGTCCCTGTTCATGCTCAGGTACACAACGTCTAATAATACCATCTACTCCTTTATAAAGATGTGGGTCATCCCAAAAGTAATGTCTTAAACCATAGAAGAATTTTTTCTTTTGCTGGTATGTAAAGCTGGGTGGTAAATATTTAGCAACAATGTAATTAGCATACTCAGCATACCAAGGAGTACTATTAGCAACATTTATTGCAGCTAATTGCTCATCAAGAAAACTATCATCAATAGGTAGTGGGCCATCAAGCACATTTTCAAGCCTAGACAAATTATCAACTACGGGGTTCTCAGCTCCTTTTGTATCAATAATATGTAAATCAAATTCTTGTAACAAGAGAACCCAACGAATAAGTCGATGTTTAGCATCTTTCTTTTCCATAAGATATTTAATAGCAGCATGGTCTGTGTGAATAGTTACTTTGGAATCAACAATATAAGATCTAAATTTATCACAAGCAAACACCACTGCTAAGAATTCTTTTTCAGTAGTAACATAATTTCTTTGAGCATTGTCTAGAGTTTTACTAGCATAATGAATAACATTAAGTTTCTTATCAATTCTTTGTCCTAGAATAGCATCAACATCATAATCACTAGCAGCACACATAGTTTCAGAAGGCAAGTTCCAATCAGGTGGTTGAACAATAGGTGCAGATGTTAAGGCTTTCTTGAGTGTTTCAAAGGCTTCTAAACATTCATCATCAAAAACAAAAGGAATATCCTTTTGCAAAAGATTAGTATGAGGCCTAGAAATTTTAGAGAAGTCTTTGATAAATCTCCTATAGAAACCAGCATGACCTAGGAAACTACGAATACCTTTGATGTCCTTAGGACATGACATTTTCTCAATTACATCAACCTTAGCTTGGTCCACTTCAATATCATTTTCAGAAATTTTATGACCCAAGACAATGCCTTCGTTAACCATAAAGTGGCACTTCTCCCAATTCAGGACAAGATTTGTTCACATCTCTGCAAAACTTGCTCAAGATTTCTAAAACAATCATCAAAAGACTTCCCATAAATAGAAAAGTCATCCATGAAAACCTCAACAATCTTTTCACAAAAGTCAGAGAATATAGCAGTCATACATCTTTGAAAGGTAGTAGGTGCATTATATAAACCAAAAGGCCTATGTCTATAAGCATAAGTTCCAAAAAGACAAGTAAAAGTAGTCTTTTCTTGATCAGATTGAGAAACAGGTATTTGTGAAAAGTCAGAGTATCCATCTAGGAAGCAAAAGTGTGTGTGCTTAGTTAATCTTTCAAGCATTTGATCAATAAAAGGCAAGGGGTAATGATCTTTTCTAGTTGCTTTGTTTAATTTTTTGTAATCAATTACCATTCTATAGCCTGTAACAATTCTTTGTGGAATAAGTTCATTCTTATCATTAGGAACAATAGTAATACCTCCTTTCTTAGGGACACCATGAACAGAACTTACCCATCTATGATCAGCTATAGGATAGATTATACCTGCTTCCATAAGTTTTAAGGTTTCCGTTCTTACCACTTCCTTAGTTTTTGGATTCAACCGACGTTGGTGATCAACAACGGATTTAGCATCAGATTCCAGATTAATTTTGTGATGACATAGAGTGGGACTAATGTCCTTTAAATCATCAAGAGTATATCCAATAGCAGCCCGATGCTTCCTTAGAACTTTCAATAATCTTTCTTCTTCATGTTCTGAAAGGTTAGCACTAATAATAACAGGACATGTCTTCTTTTCATCAAGATAAGCATGTTTTAAAGTGTCTGCCAATTGTATTAATTCAAACATAGGATCACCTTTAGGTGGAGGAGGACCTCCCAGAGTTTCAATAGGCAGATTGTGTTTAAGTAGAGGACGTTGTTCAAAGAAAACTTTATCTATTTCATTTCTTTCATGCATATGTAAATCATTTTCATGGTCTAGCAAATATTGTTCTAAAGGATCAGTAGGTGGAACAACAATAGAAGCAAGACCAATCAATTCATCCTTAATAGGCAATTATATTTCATGATGATTTCTTCCAAACTTGGAAAAATTAAACTCATGAGACTCATCACCAAAGCTAACACCAATAGATTTTTTCTTACAATCTATCTTAGCATTAACTATATTCAAGAAAGGTCTACCAAAGATAATGGGACAAAAGTCATCTTGTGTGAAACCAAGAACAAGAAAATCTTCCCACACAAGACTTCAACATCTCTAACAATCCCAATTGGTGATATGGTGTCTCTATTAGCAAGTTTAATAGTAACATCTATTTCTTCTATCTCAGCAGGTGCTATGTCTTTCATGATTTGTTCATATAAAGTGTAAGGAATAGCACTCACACTAGCACCCATGTCACATAAACCATGATAACAGTGGTCTCCTATTTTAACTGAAATAACAGGCATGCCAACCACATGTCTATGTTTATCTCTTTTATCAGGTTTATCAATTCTAGCGGCTTCTTCACAGAAGTAAATAACATGCCCATCCATATCTTCTTCCAGGAGATCATTAACCATAGCAATACTAGGTTCAACTTTAATTTGTTCATCAGGTTTAGGTGTTCTAATATAGCTTTTATTAACCACAGTTGAAACTTTAGCATGTTCTTTAATCCTAACAGGGAAAGGTGGTTTCTCAATATAAGCAGAAGGAACAACTGGATCAACATTATAAAGTATAGTTTCTTCTTTAACTGGTACTGGTTCTTTAATTTCTTCTTTAATAGGTGGGCGATATTTAAACCACTTCTCCTTAGGGAGTTCAACATGAGTAGCAAATGATTCAAAAACGGAGGCTACTATCTCAGAGTCAAATCTATATTTAGTGCTAAAATTTTGAAAAGCACCAGTATCCATAAAAGATTCAACACAATCATACTTAAGTTTAATACCTGACTCTTTACCTTCGTCGAGTTCCCAATCTTCAGAGTTGCGTTTAATTCTTTCCAAAAGATCCCACCGGAATTCAATAGTCTTCTTCATAAATGAACCAGCACAAGAAGTATCAAGCATGGTCTGATCATTACGAGAAAGCCAAGCATAAAAATTCTGGATAATAATTTCTTTTGAGAGCTCATGATTGGGGCATCAATATAACATTGACTTAAGCCTCCCCCAAGCTAGAGCAATACTTTCTCCTTCACAAGGCCAAAAATTATATATATAATTCCTATCACGATGAACTAGATGCATAGGATAAATTTTTTGGTGGAACTCCAATTTCAAAAGATTCCAATTCCATGATCCAATATCATCACATAGCCTATACCATGTCAATGTTTTTCCCTTCAAAGATAAAGGGAAAACCTTTTTAATCACTTCATCCCTGGGTAAACCTGCAAGCTTAAACAATCCACAAATTTGTTCCGCATATATCAAGTGCATATCAGGATGTTCGGTTCCATCTCGTGCATAAGGATTAGCTAGCAGTTGTACTATCATACCCGAAGGAATTTCATGTTCAATATTTTCATTAGGTGCAGTAGGTTGAGGGGTTGCTAATTGTGGTTCCGGACAAGGTGAAGATACCCTGAACCCCTCAAGGGATTGTTTTCCATAGCAACAAGTGACAATAAATTTTAGCACACTATATAAATGTTTCCTTACCAAATTCCACTTACCAAAGGCGCTTCACTCTGTAGCGACCCGACCCGAATGGATCAAGTCTCTGTGCTTAAGTGTCATCCCTGGATCGGTATGCTGACACACATAGTACTCGAGGATTTATAACAGAGGTAAATCACATGTATAAAATAACATAAATACTATTACCTCAGTCCAAATAGCGGAAGTAACAAGAAGGTTATCGATTCCCATCAACACCAATGGCAAAGTTGAGTATAGAAATCGTAACCCTAATGTATCACTTACTCGTCGTAAGATCTTGCAACACGAGACATTGCAGCCACAAAGGGTCAGTACATTGAATGTACTGGCAAATTCACACCATAGAGCAATGATGAATAAAGACTATCACTACATGCATATTTGGCTGGTGGAAAGCTCTAGGTTTATTTTTGCATAAAGCCAATTTTTCCCTACAACAAAGGAATAAATTTTATTTAACTACATAGTTTGTTGAAATTATTGAGAAGGTTCCTCCAACTTAATCCCAATTAGAATAATCATTAACCCAACCAGTTAATTAAATAAAGTGATGAGATCAACATGATAATTCAAGAACCAGATACTCAAGACATCCACAACCGGGGACACGGCTAATCATGATTAGTTTGTACACTCTGCAGAGGTTTGCGCACTTTTCCCCACAAGACTCGATCTCCTCCGTTGGATTTCTCGCACTTCATGGTGTTTGAGAAATGGATGACCGAGACATAGTCTTTCTGAAGCATTAACTCTCTACTCTGGATAGACAGTACCACCTACAACCCACTACATCTGCTAGTCTACCTCTTCAAGAGCTTCACGCCACTTACTCAACTATGCCAGAGCCCATAATGGCTTGTTGCTGCACACGGAAGTTTCTAGCATGAATAATCTTATGATCCCTTTGAGCCTGGGTGGCGGGCCATAGGATGATCACATGGGTCCTCCGAGATATCCTAGGACAACACTGGATTCTCCAGGTGCCCACAAGCAATCCACCCAGATGTGTATTAAAGTTACCACCTTAAGTTGAACCATTAATTAACAAAATCACATCTGTCATGAATACACTCAAACCAATCCACGTCTACGAGCATAGCAGAGAAGTATGAGCATAACGCAGAGGTAACTCCCAAGGTTTGAATGTAGGGCAATAGGTTCCTACCTCATCGACTACTTCCCAAAACCCACATGTTATCAATCCCACTCATGCAATGTTTGAGGGTGAAACTAATGCATAAAAATTGGGTAATGAAAAGTATGGTCAAAGTGTGAACTTGTCTATACTGTTGATGAAGATGATTCGCACTCAAAACTCTTGATAGTTCTACTCGTCACACTCCGGTCAATCTATCGTAATCAAGCAATAGTAACCACACATAAGCAATCACTCAAAATATCGGAAAGAACGAAGAAGACAATTCGGAAAACATCAAAACCAAGCAAATAACTCTTGCAACATAAAACAATTTCTAACAGTACCAAAATTATATGAATTTGGTCTTATGAGAAAGTTTAAGTCAAGAGCTTCAATTTGCAAAAAGAATCAACTAAATCGGAGTTATAAAACTCAAGTTAGGCGCTGGTTTCATCTAATTTGGATGAACGAGTAAAAAGTTATGACTATTTGAAAAATCAGGGCAAAGTTGTTTTACGGAAGAAAAATAACTACGGCTAAAAAATCTAGGTCTAATATATAAATACATATACTAACTGATGATCTAATTATTCCATCGTACTAGTCTAGAAATAATAAACTATGGGAGTATAAAAATAAAAAACAAAGAAATATACCTTTATAAGGCAGAGAAAAGATGACTTCGGAGAAAGAAGACAATTTCCAAAAGTCCCGCCGAAGAGGAGAAAAATATTTTTTCTTTAATGAATCTAGTCAACTCAAAATATTGATTTAACCCGAATCGGATGATTTTTGGACGCTCTATGGGTCTATATGTATAGGTGGAAAAAAAGTTTAAAGATCAAAGACTAGGCAATGTGGGACTAAACGTAGATGAAAATAAACGAAATAGTGAAAAAAGGTCAAACGCCTCGCACGGGCCTAAAGGCCTCGGCCGGCCGCGCGCTGTAGTTTTTTTAACAAAATTCAATCAAATAAAAAAAGGTTGGCTGAGCCTGGCCCATATAGGAGAGAGGAGAAAAAAATTAAATGATGGGGCGCCCGATGCCACTATGCTGCGCATGTGTAGTTTATTTAAGAAACGGAAAAGGAAAATAAAATAAGGAAAATACAATAAAATTTTATATAGGCATATTATATATAAGAGTTTTCAGAATTTTTTTCCACAACATGAACATTTTACTAACGTCAAATAAAATCCGCACAAGTTCTAATAAATCAAACAGTGCTACTGCTCTAATATAATCCAATAAAGATATTTTAAAAATACCAAAATGATTTCAAATTTATTTCTCTCCGGTTTTCTGATGTAGGGAATCATTTTACCCTATTTTCCATTTATTTTATTTTTGGAGAAAAATAATTTGAATAAAACAAAATAACTCCAAATTGAAAATAATAATAATTTCCAATAGGACTTTAAATTTGATCCTTTTAAACTTCCAACTCATATTTCATACAATGTGAAGAAGTCATTTTATCTTCTCTCATGAAAATCATTGAGTTGCTTAAAGTTTCTGAATTTGAAAATAGTTCCAAATGAAATTCAAATATTTTCAAATACCCTTTTCATTTAATTAAATGGAAGAAGTCATATCATCTTCTCTCAAGGGTTTTATATTTGAAAAGAATTCGAATTCACGAAGATCATAAAACAAAGATGAAAGTTTGGGAAAGTCATTTTATTCCCTCTCATTTAACTTTCAAAAGTTTCAAATTTCACTCACTTTTAGTCAATCAATCACACAATCAATCAAATCTATCTAGTTATCATAACATTCCAAAATTTAGAATTTTGGGATGTTACACACTCCCCGGCAACAGCGCCAGAAAATAGCCTTGATGACCCACAAGTATAGGGGATCAATTGTACACTACTAGGGAAAACCTTATATGCAGAATCTTAGCAGCAACGCGGCACAAAAAGAAGCGCTACTACTAATTAGAAGTAGTGTGGTTAAGAAAACCACGCTACTGATGCCAATTTAGCAGTAGCACGTGAGGGCTAAACCACGCTGCTACAAAAATCGACCGAGATTAACCAACAACCTAAGTTTAGCAGCAGCGTGGTGTCACAATGCACGCTACTGCTAATGCAATAGTTGTAGCGCGCTTTTTACTCACGTTGTTGCTGCTAATTTTGAAATTGTCCACACGGTTGGCCCCATTTAGCAGTAGCGCCTGTGAGAAAAAGCGCACTGCTGCTACGCTCTTAGCAGTAGCGTGTTTTTTCCTCCCGCGCTACTGCTAAGATGGAGCACCCCCACCACCTTTTTCCACCCATCCTCCCCTCCCCCATCTCCTCTCCTGCCTTTCCCCTACCTCCCACATCCTCCCTCTCTCACTCTTCTTCTTCCTCAATACTTCTCCCCCCATTGCACTCCCTCTTCTACCTACCTTTCTCTCTCTTCATTACTCCTAGCTAACTACACCACCTCCATTAATGCATCTCCTTTCTATTTTTCCTTCCCCCTCCACTAGTTGAAGTTGTCTCCTTCCAAATTAGCTAGCTAGGTAGATGTAGCATTTAGTTAAGTGACCTATTTGCCCCCTAACTAGATCTATCTTTGTCAAGAAGAGCTTTGTGCACTTTTGATCTCCCTACATCATCATCTCCACCGTGTACTCGATCTCGAGATAGAGGTGATTAAAATTCCATGCTTTTGCAAAATGGAAATATGTGTATGTGCGTGTGATATGATAATTGAGCAATATGATGGAACTTGTGTGTGTGGCATGAGTTGACGCCAAATTATGCTTTTGAGTTGCCTATGTTTTGCCGAAATGTCGATTTATTTCCGTTTCGGCGAATTCCGGGCAAACTCTAGATCTATATGTCCTACTTTTAGGGAAGGTCATGCAGAATTTTTGTATGACTTTGATGCATGCATGTATTTTTATAATCAATTTGTTTATTATTACCGTGTAGACGTTCATGATGGTCAATGGAACGATGGTGAACAAGTGGTTGCGGTCGGCGGTGCAGGACATGGAAGAAAATAACCGGACAGAGGTTTTATGTTCGTGTCGAAAATGCAAAGGAATAGTTTGGCTCGACCCCTATGACGATGGTCGTGTCGAAGCGCACCTTCTCATGACTGGTTTCATGGATGGCTATACTCGGTGGATAATTGAAGATGAGGATGACGATGTTGAGGACGCCGATGGGGCAAGCAATGACGACATGGGGCAAGACGAAGAGATGATCGATAATGGCGACGGGGAAGAGACCGGACATGGCCGCAGAGAAGGGGCCAGACATGGCGGAGGAGAAGTGGTCGGACATGGCGGCGGAGAGAACATGGACTCCATGCAGCAGAGTTCGTCGGTACTAAGTTCAATCATGCGGGACCCTCATGTTTAAGCACTGCTTCGCAAGGAGACGAGTACTGAGATAGGTGCTTCTAGAGAGGAGGCTAAGCTGGAGCAACTGGTGGTAGACTCGAACACTGCATTGTATGGTGGTTGCAATCCCGAGGTGACCCGCTTGAGTTTCACGCTCCAACTCCTAAAGACGAAGGCTAAAAACAAATGGACCGACACTAGCCTCGATGAGCATCTCAAGTACCTAAAGGATGTTCTTCCCGCAGGGAATCTATGTCCTACTAGTGTTGATGAGCCCAAGAAGATCATGTGCCCTCTTGATCTGCTGCACGTTAGATACCATGCATGCATCAACGATTGCATAATTTATCGAAAGGAGCACGCGGAAAAAACAAGTTGTCCGGTGTGCAATGCTTCTCGATACAAGAAGGCCGGGAAGAAATGTCCCCAGAAAGTTGTATGGTACTTACCGATCACTCCCCGTCTCCAGCGGTATTTCGTAGATCCCAAGGAAGCAAAGCTAATGCGTTGGCACGCGGAGAGGAAGAAGCCCGACGATGGAGATGATCCGAAGCCGAGACACGTCAAGGATGGAAGCCAGTGGAGAGTGTTGGACAGCTTCTATCGGTATTTCGAATGTGATGCAAGGAACATCGTGCTCGGCGCGTGTACCGATGGCATGAATCCGTGTGGCAACCAGAACACCAACCATAGCACATGGCCTGTGTTTGTATGGATGTACAACCTCCCCCCTGGTTGTGCATGAAGTCGAAGTACATTCACATGAGCATGCTTATTCATGGGCCGAAACAACCAGGAAATAATATTAATTTGTATCCGGGGCTACTTCAAGTGGAGTTAGACACGTTATGGAAAACACCGGCGAAGACATGGGACGCCAGCAAAGGCGAGTATTTCTACATGAGAGCCGCGCTAATCATGGCGGTGCATGACTATCTCGGTTACGGATATGTCGCATGCCAGGTGTGCCATGGACATTGCGGATGCACGCGGTGCATGGATGATACGACGTCTCAGCAGCTAATGTCAAGGAAAGACGGCGGGTCTGGGAAAATCGTGTACATGGGGCATCGAAGATGGCTCGAACAGGACGACCCGTGGAGAAACCGTGGAGATTATTCAATGGTCACGTTGAGCATCGAGGATCGCCATGTAAGCGGAGTGGCGCCGAAATCGATGAGCTGTTGAAAAACTGGAAGGAGTGCCTCGCGCCGAGAAAGACGATGAAAAAGGCATCGGAGTCGCTGCTGAAGGTATGGAAGACGAGGTATGTGTTCTGGGACTTGGAGTATTGGCACAAACTCGATACACCTCATTGCCTTGATCAAATGCATATATGTAAGAATGTCCTTGAGAGCTTGCTCGCGACACCGATGAACATGCCAGATAAGACCAAGGATGGGCCGAAGGCAAGAAAAGACTTGCAAGATTCGAATATCAGGGAAGATCTGCACATGCCGCCCCGTAAAAAGTCAGACGAGACAGAGACGGAGACAGAGGCGTGGGAGAAGAAGGGCAAGAAAATAAAGAAAGAGGATTATTAACCCCCTTCTTGCTTCACCTTAAGTCAGGCTGAGATCGATCAATTCTTTAAGTGCCTTACTGGAGTCAAAGTTAGTTCCAGTTACTGTGGCAAGATAAGCAGATATCTAGACACGGACAAGAAAAGGTTCAGCAGGATGAAGTCCTATGACTGTCATGTGATGATGACGCAGATACTACATGTTGCCCTTAGAGGGATAATGGACAAGCACGTCCGTGACACACTTATTGGTCTCTGCAACTTTTTCGACGTCATCTCTCGAAAGTCGATTAGTGTGAAGCAGCTCGGAAGGCTACAGGAAGAGATCGTTGTGATACTGAATGAGCTTGAGATGTACTTCCCGCCCGCGTTCTTTGACGTGATGGTGCATCTATGTGTCCATATTGTGGACGACATAATAGACATGGGCCGTCATGTCTGCACAACATGATGCTGTTTGAGAGGATGAACGGGATCATCAAAGGATTCGTTCGTAACATGTCCTGTCCGAATGGAAGCATCGTCCACGGCTATCTGACACAAGAGTGCATCTCTTTCTGCGAAAATTTTCTATATGGCGCAAACCAGCCGCCTGGTGTTAGTGTTGGTTTGCCCGTTAACAAGCACGATGAGACTCCAACGGTTGCAGGGAACTGCACATGGCATACTCAGATCGACGCAACGACTTTGACAGAGCAAACTTGGTAGTGCTACAACACCTAGACGAGGTAGATCCTTTCGTGGCACTGCACAAAGAAATTATCGCAAAGAAGTATCGTGACCGGGGGGTATGCAGGACGGACGCCGAAGTTACTAGAGAGCACAACTCCACTTTCCTGCATTGGTTCAAAGAGCATATTATTGCTAATCCCCGGAAGGAGGGCTCTAAGGACGGATTGCTCATATACGCCTTAGCACATGGCCCCTCGCCCAACCTCATAATCTATCAGGCATACGATATCAATGGATACACGTTCTACATGGAGGTCAAAGATTTGGACAGTGATGATCAGAACTCAGGGGTGACGATGAAATGCATGACCGGCAGCGACAACGGCGCAACTGAAAGATTTTACGAAAGGGTCGAGGAGATCTGGGAGCTTGACTACTCTGGACTGCACAACACGATGATGTTCCATGTCAGATGGGCTAAGAATGTCAAAAGAGAAAACCGGAATTTCACTACCATGACTATACCCGATGCCAAGAGCACTACCGTGAACTCTATCGCAAAAAATGAGCCATGGGTACACGCTAAGCATGTGACACAATGCTTCTTCATAACCGACCCGCGCAATCCCAGCCGTGTTGTCGTGAGGAGAGGCAAAAGGAACATCATTGGAATGGGCGCCAACGAGGAAGACTATGATCAGTACGGCAACCCAATGAGGGAAGATGACGATGATGATGAAGTATACATCAAAAGAAGAATCAATACTACATTACGTAAGAAAAATCGTACTCCATGGAAAAGGCAAAGTCACAATGAGGGGCTCAATTATTATTCAATGAACAAGAAGGGAAAGAAGCTGACTCAAAAACGAAAACGTCAACGCTGAGGAACCGTATGTTATCGGTCAAATGATGTAATATATATGTTCTATTTTGTATACACACTTAGCCATTATTATGCATGGGTCCAATGATGTAATATATATGTTCCTATTTTGTATACATATTTAATCGTCAAATGATGCAATATATATCGCCTTCCCTTCGTTCACTGCTCTCTGAAAAAAAGTGAGAGAAAATAAAGAAAAAAATAGAAGGAAACAAACAGGAAAACTGTTATATAGGTACTGGTTATACCAGCAGCGCTTTTGTGAGGAAAGAGCTACAACTAGTCAAGGTAGCAGTAGCGGTTTCTACACGAAACTGCTATAGCTACCTGGAGTAGCTATAGCGCGTTTTGCCTAAATGCGCTACTACTATGCCCACTTAACCCCCAAAATCCCCACTCCTCCCTTCATCCCGCCTCTTTTCCCCCAAATCCCCACACTCTCTCTTCCCCCATCACGCCGTCGGAGCCCTGCCCTCGCCGCGCCCCGGCGCTCGCCCCCGACCCCGACCCCGATCGACCCCGACGTCGGATCCGGCCCCGCCCCAAACCC
>NC_041384.1:442918653-442924384 GCF_002162155.2 Triticum dicoccoides
CGACCCCAACCCCGGCGCTCGCCCACGGCCCCGGCCCCGACCCGACCCCGGCTCCGGCCCCGGCGCTCGACCCCGACCCCGAGCCCTCCCAACCTCGGTCGTCGTCGGGCCTGCACCCTCTGTAAGCCCCCCATCGCTCCTCCTCTCTCTCTCGTAGCTAGGTTTTTGGGTTAATTTACTTAGGTTTTAGTTGAGGTAGATGGTTAATTAGGTTATATATTTAGTTCTGAAGTGGACATGTGATATGTGGAATTTCAAGTGGACATGTGATATGTGGACATGTGATGTTTTGGACATGTCATATTTGGAATTTGGACATGTCATTTGGACATGATGATTATGTGCAGGGTAAATGATCCGAGTGGCCTATGTTACACCGGAATGTTGATTCATTTCTGTTCCGGTGAATTTCAGGCGCTCGATATGTCCATTTTTTAGCAAAGGTCATGCCGAAATTTTCCGTGAATTTTGGCATGATTTGTGCTAGATAGTAGGCATATCAAGTGCTGAGAGTTGCTGGGAAATGACATTCCGGCAAACATAGATTTATTTTTTTATGTCATTTCTCTTTTTTTCATAGTTTTAGAATTAAACGAGAAGACTTAATCATAGGAAACATGTCGAACAACGAAGAAACTGGGCCTTCTGACCAAGAAGCAGACGAGATGGATTATGAGGGTGAACAAGAGTACCTCGACTATTTGACTGCTAAGACGAGATTGTCGCAAAGTCAAGGTTTGCAGGTCGGCCTCGACGATGGTACTGATGCCGACATCGACACCGACGGCGCCGGCGAGACCGGCGGGGAAGGTACCGGCGCCGATGCCGCTACCGAAAAGAAGAAGCAGAAGAAGCAGAGGATACGAAAACCTAACAAACTAGGGATTGGACGACTGGTGATCACAAAGATAGCACCTGGCAAGTTTGAGCCATTATAGCCAGAAGAACCTCACAAGTGCTATGGGAACCAAGTAGGATGCATCCTACGGGAATGCGCGAGCATCAACGATGATGACTTAAGGAGTAAAGATCATTTGACGCAGTTGCTCCTAACGAAGTTGCACAAGAGATTCAAGTTCCCTGACCGGGATGATAACATAGAACAGCCGTGGGATGATCCGAAGATGAAAAAGATTAACAATCACGCCATGGGCATGTTCATCAATGATTTGGCCTCCTGGAAAGGGAGGGTGAAATGAGCTATTGAGGCTGAGGAACCCATGTCCAAGATTCTGGAGGAAAATCCGACACTTATGGAAGAGGAGTTCGAAAAGTTCAAGGACACTTGCGCTACCGAGGCAGCCAAGGCTAAGGCTGCGAAATTCAAAAGCCTTCGGCAAAGGTACACGGGGAAGCATCGCCTCGGAAGCCGTGGCTACCTCGGTAAAAGGCCCATATGGGATAAGGAGGACGCGGAACATGAAGCCAGGGGTATCCCAGACCCCTTCGCGAAGTTCACCAACCCCTTGGAGCGTGACTTCATCAGGGCCCGCTACAAGTGGGACAAGGAAAATAAGGTTTTTTACACTGACCAGATCATGAGGAAATTGATTAGACGACTGGTAATTATTCTTTTACCACCTTACATTTAGCTCCAGATCTAGTCGACTACACATTTCTAAACGGTTCACGCTCCTTCTGCAGGAGAAGCAACACCAGCTTGTAGTGGAAAGCCCTACTTCTCGGATGAGGCCCAAGTGGGACACCCCTCTCAACCGGGCCTTGAACAAACTTAAGGGACTCCCTTTGGGCCAGCGGCCGCAATATGGTCGTGTGCACGGCGCTGGATACGGTGCCACGTGGAAGGTGTTTTACAACGAGGGCCCGGAGGCCAAGAAGCAGAAAAAGAAGTTTAGTCAGGCAGACATCGACGAGAAGGTGAAGCTTGCGGTCGAGAAAAAAGCAGATGAGGACGCAAAAAAACAACCAAGGAGAAAATTGAGTTGCTACAGTAGGCAGTCAATGCAATTGTAACTTCCTGCAGAAATGATTTCGCTACTAACTTGGTTCCAGCTATCATCAACTGGACGAAGGAAAATCCAGACAAGACGGTACATGATTTCCCGTTGCCCAGTTTCATCGGGAGCAACTCCGTGAACAACAACACCACCACACCATCACTTGCTCACACAACCGGGCCTCCTCTCACAGTCGCTCCCGCTCATAGCAGACCGTCCTCAGTCTCTGGCGCGCTAGGTGGGCCTTCGTCTTTGGCTGAGCTCGACGCCCTCACAGTAATTACATGTCGCACCAACATATATATATATATATATATATATATATATATATATAATATTCCATTTTCGTTGCCTTTCGGATGTTTTACGCCACAGACATGTGTTTGTGGGCCGAAGAAACCCCGTGCACCATACTGTACTTGATCAAAGGCCAGAAGGTGGACATGGGAAAGGGGATGATAATGAACCCCTTGCAACCCACGTTCTACAACCAGCCGATCCCCGCTGGGCACTTCAGGGTTAACTTGTCCAGTGTGGAATCGGGGTACAAGGATTTGCCTCCTCCAGTACAGCATGTGGGAGAGGACGACGAGACCCCGCAGTGGATTGGAAGCTGCAAGGGTTGGGTGCTGCTATGGCCGAAGAATCTTATTCATCTGGAGTCGGCCGAGAGCACACCAATAACCACACATCAACAAGCATGTGCGAAGACCACCACCCCGCCTACGCAATTACCAGCTCCTGTGGTGACGGGTGAGAGCGGCGGACGACGTGATGAAGGGGGTGCAATAGTACTAGCTGATGTAATCGGTCCTGTAGAACAGAGAATGGATGATGAGACGGAGGTCGACCCAATGGGTTTCCTCAATACAAACGCATATGAGTGTGACTTAGATATGATGAGTCAACCATATGACGAATCGGGCTGTCAGCATGCTAATGAGCATATGGATGATCTGCCCGGGCAGGAAGGTCATAGCATAGATTGCAAAAAGTCTCTCTTCATGAAATCCTAAAAAGACACGCCTGAAGATGCTGCCTCAACACAGTCTCAAATAGCCAGGGTTCGTATAGTGCTTAGCCCGAGAACACGGGGGCAGGGGTTATGGAAGGGTCTGGAAGGTGTTCCCAAGAAAAAGGAGAGGAAGAGATCGGGGAAGATAGCTGCCTCCAAACAAGCCAGAGCACATAGCAGCCAGACGATGGATTCTGAAGAGCGTGTACCCGTGAAAGGTGCGGCCATGTTCCATCTCACGGGCGAGCCGATTCTACCGCCGAAACCGCTAGAGGCACTATCAGGGGATCTCAGGAGACTGCACGACCATCTGTTGTCGACTGAGAAAAGCCTACTAGCCTCGAAGGGTCCAGGATATCTGACATACGCGGCTTGTGTGCATGAGGGGAAGTGCTACATTGACACACGGCCCGCGGAGGTGTTCTTCCTGCGGTTTGACCATATCTTTGAGATGTTTCTAACAAGGCGGCTCGATTTTACAATCGTCCGCCTTTTTGCGCTACATATGAGCTCTTTCATGAAGACAGAAGAAGTCTCACAAATTTGTGTGGCGGATCCGTACTACATGCACGAGTCTTTCTTGAGTCTCGGTGACTTTGAGCGTGAAACTGCTAGGGACTACCTCCAAAACTTCATGGTACAGAATAAGGACCAGGAAATTGTCCTCCTGCCTTATCATCCAAAGTAAGTCAGTTTCGGACAACCCTTTCATTCATTTCAATCATTCCTTCTCGCTCATATGGAGAATAATATGAGGTGTCTTTTCCCTGCAGCAACGGGTGCGCCGTCCTTATCGTTCTTTACCCGCGAGTCTCCCACGCCGTGTATTTTGACCCTTCCAGAACTACGAGAAGAAGGACTACACCCACATAATGAATATTCTAGATGATTCTCTCCAAGGCTTCAGCATTAGAGGTGGCCACATGCAGATCAAGAAACAAAGGAACAAGAAGATGGGTTTCGCGCATAAAACTAAATTCTGCTGCATCCATGTCCAAAAACCAAGCAAGAAAGATGGATTCTACATCCTCCATCTCATGATTGAGTTCAGCACGGATCACCAAAAGCTTCGCATGACAAGCATAAATGATGATCATATCCACAAGTGGGTAGAATCTCATGGAGAAGGAGATTATAAACTTAGAGATGACTTCTTTCGCATCCAAAGGGACATTGCGACGATCATCATGAAAGAAGTCATCGATGAGAAGGGGATGTTCCACCACGGCCCTATATTGCAAGCTGACGTCCGAACTCGCATAGGCATGCGACGTCATGACCTCACACCATTCAAGAAGCTAGGGTCCATCCTCGATGATATGGAAGGATGGAACTTCTAGTGATTTACGATGCCAATGATGATGATATGTGTCGGTTGAACTTGTATACTTTCTGTAGCGATGAAACTTTGTGATGTCCATGGTCCGTGCCGAACTTGCGTAACGCTACTTTGTTAGTTTGGGTATGATGACCTGCGTACCTCTAGTTAATTAGTTTGCATACTGTATGTTGCATCTAGTTTCTAACCCTTTCTTTTTCGTGTTTCTCAAGTATATTTTGTTGCATATGATTGTACATCCTCTTGATGAAGATGCATCTCTAATAGGTACCTAGTTTCTTGATGGCGAGATGGTAGTGCTATGTCGTGTACAAAGGGAAGGTTCCGGGGTGTACAACGAGTGGCATGAGTGTCAGGCGCAAGTGAATGGGGTCTCGGGCGGCAGCCGTAAAGGCTTCAAAAGAAGACAAGAAGGAGAAGCTAGTTACTTGAGGTTCACGCTAGCGTGAGAGAGGACTCGTAACCGCCGCCTCATGTACTGCATAGTTCCGCTCTCACTCATAGTGATAGCTCTTCTCGTGTATACCATTGTTTAGATGGATGACGTTGTAGTTGCAAGTATTCAAGACTTGCATGTATCGCTATTTTCTAGATGATGACGAGATACCACTTTGTGTTGGATGATGATTATGATGAGACTATTTGTATGTATATGCTATGATTACATTTGTGGTCTCGCAACCATTTGTATGTGTATCATGATGACATTTGTATCTACTAAAGATTCTTGTATAAAGCCTGTTCAAATACAAAACAAATATGCAGAAAAGAAAATCAATAACTACTAAAATTAGCAGTAGCGAGTGGACAAAAGTTAGCAGCAGCATGACAGTAGCAATAGCGCGTCCAGCCAAAGCGCGCTAGAGCTATTAGCAGTAGCGAGCTTCCACGCAGCACGCTGCTGCTACACTCGTATAGCAGTAGCGCGGGCGTGCACGCGCTGCTGCTACGGGTTAGCTGTCGTGCCTTATTAGTAGCGCCGGTCCCCGCTCTACTGATATACCTAGAACCCGCGCTGCTGCTAGGCTTTTCCCTGGTAGTGGTAGCTCTTTTGGATAAGTAAGAGTGTCGAACCCAACGAGGAGCAGAAGGAAATGACAAGTAGTTTCCGTCAAGGTATTGTCTGCAAGTGCTGAAATTATAAGTAGCAGAGTAGTTTGATAGCAAGATAATTTGTAACGAGCAAGTAATGATAATAGTAACAAAAGTGCATCAAGGTAGCCCAATCCTTTTGAGGCGAAGGACAAACCAAAATGATCTCTTATGATAAGCAAAGCGTTCTTGAGGGTACACGGGAATTTCATCTAGTCACTTTCATCATGTTGGTTTGATTTGTGTTCGCTACTTTGATAATTTGATATGTGGGTGGACCGGTGCTTAGGTGATGTTCTTAATTGAACAAACCTCCTACTTATGATT
>NC_041384.1:442924674-442971220 GCF_002162155.2 Triticum dicoccoides
CCCCCCGCAAGCATCTGCAACTACGAGAAAAGTATTAAGAATAAATTCTAACCATAGGATTAAACTTTTGGATCCAATCGGTCCCTTACAAAATAGCGCATAAACTAGGGTTTAAGCTTCTGTCACTCTCGCAAACCACCATCTAATTGCTACTCCACAATGCATTCCCTTAGTCCCAAATATGGTGAAGTGTCATGTAGTCAACGTTCACATGACACCACTAAGGGAATAACAACATACATACTATCAAAATATCAAACACATATCAAGTTCACATGATTACTTGCAAACATGATTTCTCCCGTGACCTCAAGAACAAAAGTAAATACTCACAAATGATAAACATGTTCATGATCATAGGAGTATTAAATAGCATAATGGATCTGAACATATAATCTTCCACCAAATAAACCATATGGTAACCAACTACAAGGTGTAATCAACACTGCTAGTCACCCACAAGCACCAATCTATAGTTCCGGTAACAAGATTGAACACAAGAGATGAACTAGGGTTTGAGAGGAGATGGTGTTGTTGAAGATGTTGATGGAGATTGCCCTCCCCCAGATGGGAGAGTTGTTGGTGATGATGATGACGATGATTTCCCCCTCCGAGAGGGAAGTTCCGCGGCAGAATCGCTCCGCCGAAGGGCAAAAGTGCTCCTGCCCAAGTTCCGCTTCGAGGCGGCAGCGCTTCATCTCAAAAGTCCTCCCCTTATTTTTTCTAGGTCAAAATGACTTATATACTAGAAGATGGGCACCGGAGGAGGGCCGAGGAGGCCACAACCCGCCAGGGCGCGCATGGGGGGCCTGGCGCGCCCAGGTGGGTTGTGCCCACCTGGTGGCCCCCTCTGGTGTTTATTGGCTCCAGTATTTCTTAAACAATCCATAAAAAATCTCCATGAAGTTTCAGCTCATTTGGAGTTGTGCAGAATAGGTGGCCTGACGTAGCTTTTCCAGGTCCAGATTTCCAGCTGCCGAAATTCTCCCTCTTGGTATGTTCCTTGCAAATTTGAGAGAAAAGGCATTAGAATTACTCCAAAAAGCATTATTATGGATAAAAACATTATAAATAACAGTAAGAAAACATGTTGCAAAATGGATGTATCAGCACGATATTAATGAATCTCTAAAAGCTATAAGAATTGCCATTGATGAGTGCAAAGAAAGAACCGATAAGATGCGTGCTAAGCAAGATTGGTTTGTTAAAGCGTGTTCTTCTAGTTTTTGTGAAAATAATGATGAAGATCTTAAAGTGATTGATGTGACTCCTATTGAATCTTTGTTTTCCAATATAAATTTTGATAAGGATGGGACTGGAGATGAGTCAACTTTAGCTAGAAGGCGTTCCAATGATTAGGAGTTTATAGAACTTGATGCAAAAATTGATAAAACTAGGATTGGAGAGGTCAAAACTTTAAGTAGCGATGAACCCACTCTTTTGGATTTCAAGGACTTTAATTATGATAATTGTTCTTTAATAGATTGTATTTCCTTGTTGCAATCCATGTTAAATTCTCCTCAAGCTTCTAATCAAAATAAAGCTTTTACTAAACATATCGTTGATGCTATGATGAAATCTTTTGAAGAAAAACTTGAATTGGAAGTTTCTATCCCTAGAAAACTTTATGATGAGTGGGAACCTACTATTAAGATTAAGATTAAAGATTATGAGTTCCATGCTTTGTGTGTTTTGGGTGCTAGCGTTTCGAAGATTCCAAAAGCTTTATGCGATGTGTTAGGTTTCCGTGAATTTGATGATTGTTTTTTAAATTTGCATCTTGCGGATTCCAATATTAAGAAACCTATGGGAAGAATTGATGATGTTCTTATTGTTGCAAATAGGAATTATGTGCATGTAGATTTCATTGTTCTTGATATAGATTGCAATCCTACATGTCCTATTATTCTTGGTAGACCTTTCCTTAGAAGGATTGGTGCAATTATTGATATGAAAGAATGAAACATTAGGGCCCTGTTTGATAGCAAAGTATTTTTTAAGTATTCTAAAAATACTACAGTTTTTTCAGATACCATAGTTTTATTTACTGTGACTTGTTTGGCTAGCACTAAATACTGTGTAATTAAAACTAGAGTATTTGTAAAACTGTAGTAATTTCTCTGCAAAATAAAAAGAACCCTGGACCTCTTTTTAAAAACAGAGCAAGCGAATGAAACAGGCCCGTTGCTAGCTATTCACAATAAGCTCGTCTTACTCTCATGCCATCGTGTCCGCCGCCGCCGCTACAGCCGTCTCTGTAGATTCTCCATTGGCTACGTTCAGTTTTTGCTATGTTGCACTGATACGGCGATACGAGTACGGTGATACGAGATACGACAATTTCTAGAAACAGCAATATGCGATACGTCAAGTATATATAAATAATTAATAAAAGTGACATGTAATAAAAACCAACATAATAAAATGTCCTCGACTCCATTAGTTGCCTGATTGCCTCCAAGCCTCTTTTCTTTTATCTGGAATGATCCAGGTCCTCAACTCCGCATGGTGTATGCAAAATAGAAAATACATCAACAAGCAACAACATCAGCAAGCAATTTTATCTAACAAACATCAACAAGCAGCAATAGATAGAAGTGATAGCCTCCTTTGTGTAGCTATTTCTCTCGGTGTACTAGTACTACGGACGCCAGCAAGCACAGCCAAGCAAGAATCTAGCAAGCACAGCCAAGCAAGAATCCATCAAGCAGGCAAGCATACATCAAGCACACAGCATGCAAACATCAGAGACATCACTCGGTGCTTGGGAAAATTGCCTTGTGATGGCGGCACAGAAGACTCGAGGAGGAGAGGCAATTCTAGGCGATGGGCACGGCAACAGCGATCCACTCCAGGCGGCGGAGGCAATGACGGCGAGCCACTGCAGGCGACAGCGGTGGCGAGTCACCCTCGAGCCCTTCCTCATTATATTTTTAGGAAAACTCCAGCCCTTCCTCATGCAGTCGAACAGAATGCGAAAGAGAGATTAGGTTACGGTGGTCGTGGGCTATTGGGCTTGCTCAGCCGCTCGGGGCTGCGCTCTGTCGCTCGCCGTGTCCCAGGCGTGTCACGAGCGTGTCGCTGCCGTATCAGCATTTTTTTCTTTTCTTTTAAATAAAAAACGGGATACTTCTTTGATACACGTATCCAATCTGTATCGGTCGTATCGACATATCGGAGCCGTCCGTAACAACGGTACAACACTTCCCTGGCGTATTGGTGCAACGTAGAGTTTTTGCATGCTCCTGTTCTTATGGACATGTATGGTAAGGGCTATCCAGCTAGCGACGGAGAATAATGCACCAGAAATTGTAAGGAAGCCAAAGAAGCCAGTTACACGTGTTTGACCTGCTAACAGTAAGGTATATGCTAGCTAGCTGCATCTGCATGGCCCATTAGTTGAATGCAACGGCTAGCTAGGTGCGAGTGTTTGCAGCGCTAATAGCTAGCCATCTAAACTTACAACACTGCGCATGCCATAGCCAAACAAGTGCTCCATATTGCCAATACTCTACAATACTCTGTCATGTTAAAACCACGGTATTTTATGCCTAGAGGCTAAATTACTGCAGTTTGTTGATACTGCAGTTTTTCTAATACTTTGCTATCTAACAGGGCCTAGATTTCAATTTCTGTTAAGAAAGGGCATGGAACACTTTCCTAGAAAGAAAATTAAGTTGCCATATGAATATATTATGAGAGCTACTTATGAATTGCATACCAAAGATGACAATGCCTAGATCTATTGCATTATGCCTAGCTAGGGCCATTAAACAATAGCGCTTGTTGGGAGGAAACCCAATTTTATTTTTGTTCTTGCTTTTTTCGTACTTTTTTTCAATAAATAATTCATCTAGCCTCTGGTTAGATGTGTTTTTGTGTTTTAATTAGTGTTTTTCCAAGTAAGACCTTTGGGATAGCTTATGGTGATAGTTGATTTGATCCTACTGAAAAATAGAAACTTTTGTCCCCATGAAAACAATTTTCATTTTTAACAAAAGCATGATAAAATACTGATTCTTTTTGAAGAAGATTAATATACAAATTTCCCAGGTTGTCCTATTGTTTCAGAATTATTGGAGTTACAGAAGTATTCGAGAGTTACAGATTTCTACAGACTGTTATGTTTTTGACAGATTCTGTTTTGTATGCGTAGTTTGTTTGTTTTGATGAATCTATGGGTAGTATCGGGGGGTATGAACCATGGAGAAGTTGGAATATAGTAGATATTACACCAATATAAATAAAGAATGAGTTCACAATAGTACCAAAAGTGGTGATTTTATTTTCTTATACTAACGGATCTCATGAGATTTTCTGTTGAGTTTTGTGTTGTGAAGTTTTCTAGTTTTGGATAAAGATTTGATGGACTATGGAATAAGGAGTGCCAAGAGCCTAAGCTTGGGGATGCCCAAGGCACCCCAAGGTAATATTCAAGGACAACCAAGAGCCTAAGCTTGGGGATGCCCCAGAACCAGAAGCCATCCCCTCTTTCGTCTTCGTCTATCGATAAATTTACTTGAGGCTATATTTTATTCACCACATGATATGTGTTTTGCTTGGAGCGTCTTGTATGATATGAGTATTTGATTTTTAGTTTGCCACAATCATCCTTGCTGTAGAAACCTTTTGAGAGGGACACGCATGAATTGTGATTTATTAGAATACTCTGTGTGCTTCACTTATATCTTTTGAGCTAGGCAATTTTGCTCTAGCGCTTCACTTATATCTTTTTAGAGGACGGCGGTGGCTTTATTTTGTAGAAATTATTGAACTCTCATGCTTCACTTATATTATTTTGAGAGTCTATTTAAATAGCATGGTAATTTGCTTTGGTTATGAGTTTAGTCCTAATATGATGGGCATCCAAGAGGGATATAACAAAAACTTTCATATAAAGTACATTGAATACTATGAGAAGTTTGATTCCTTATGATTGTATTGAGATGTAAAGATGGTGGTATTAGAGTCATGCTAGTGAGTAATTATGGATTGTAGAAATACTTGTGTTAAAGTTTGTGGTTCCCGTAGCATGCACGTATGGTGAACCGTTATGTAACAAAGTTGGAGCATGATTTATTTATTGATTGTCTTCCTTATGAGTGGTGGTCGGGGACGAGCGATGGTCTTTTCCTACCAATCTATCCCCCTAGGAGCATGCGCTAGTACTTTGTTTTGATGACTAATATATTTTGTAATAAGTATGTGAGTTTTTTATGACTAATGTTGAGTCCATGGATTATACGCACTCTCACCCTTCCACCATTGCTAGCCTCTCTAGTACCACGCACCTTTCGCCGGTACCATACACTCACCATTTACCTTCCTCAAAACAGCCACCATACCTACCTATTATGGCATTTACATAGCCATTCTGAGATATATTGCCATGCAACTTCTACCGTTCCGTTTTACTATGACACGCTCCATCAATGTCATATTGCTTTGCATGATCATGTAGTTGACATTGTATTTGTGGCAAAGACACCATTCATACTTTTTTATACATGTCGCTCTTGAATCGTTGCACATCTCGGTACACCGCCAGGGGCATTCATATAGAGCCATATTTTGTTCTAAGTATCGAGTTGTAATTCCTGAGTTGTAAGTAAATAAAAGTGTGATGATCTTCATTATTAGAGCATTGCCCCATATTAGGAAAAATAAAAGAGGCCAAAGAAGCCAACGGAAAAAGAAAAAATTAGAGAAAAGAGAGAAGGGGCAATGTTACTATCCTTTTTCCACACTTGTGCTTCAAAGTAGCACCATGATCTTCATGATAGAGAGTCTCGTATGTTGTCAGTTTCATATACTAGTGGGAAATTTTCATTATAGAACTTGACTTGTATATTCTAATAATGGGCTTCCTCAAATTGTCCTAGGTCTTCGTGAGCAAGCAAGTTGGAAGCACACCCGCTTAGTTTACTTTTGAGCTTTCATAAACTTATAGCTCTAGTGCATTCGTTGCATGGCACTCCCTACTCACTCACATTGATATCTATTGATGGGCATCTCCACAGCCCATTGATACGCCTAGTTGGTGTGAGATTGTCTCCTTCTTTTTGTCTTCAACACAACCACCATATTCTATTCCACCTATAGTGCTATATCGATGGCTCACGCTCATGTATTGCATGAAAGTTGAAAAGGTTTGAGAATATCAAAGGTATGATATGATTGCTTGGATTGTCATCGGGGTTGTGCATGATTTGAATACTTTGTGTGATGAAGATGTAGCATAGCCAAACTATATGATTTTGTAGGGTTAGCTTTCTTTGGCCATGTTACTTTGAGAAGACATGATTGCTTTATTAGTATGCTTGAAGTATTATCGTTTTTATGTCAATATTAAACTTTTGATTTGAATCTTATGGATCTGAACATTCATGCCACAATAAAGAAAATTACATGGATAAATATGTTAGGTAGCATTCCACATCAAAAAAATTGTTTTTATCATTTACCTACTCGAGGATGAGCATGAATTAAGCTTGGGGTTGCTTGATACGTCTCCAACGTATCTACAATTTTTTATTGTTCCATGCTATTATATTATTTGTTTCGGATGTTTTATATGCATTAATATGCAATTTATATTATTTTTGGGACTAACCTATTAACTTAGAGCCCTATGCCACTTTCTGTTTTTTCCTTGTTTTTTAGCTTCGCAGAAAAGGAATACTAAACGGAGTCCAAACAGAATAAAACTTCACGCATTTTTCTTGGATCAGAAGACACCCAGGGGACTTGGAGTCCAATTCAGAAGAGCCACGAGGCGGAGGCAAGGGTGGAGGGCGCGCCCTAGGGGGCGTGACCCCCTACCTTGTGGGCCCCTCGATGACTCACTGACTTAGCTCTTCCTCCTATATATTCATATATATTCCAGAACCACCAGAGGCATCCACGAAAGTACTTTTCCACCGCCACAACCTTCTATTCTCGTGAGATCCCATCTTGGGGCCTTTTCCGGCATCCTGCCAGAGGGGGATTCGATCACGAAGGGAATCTTCATCAACTCTATTGCCCTTCCGATGAATCGTGAGTAGTTTACCATAGACCTACGGGTCCATAGCTAGTAGCTAGATGGCTTCTTCTCTCTCTTTGATTCTCAATACCATGTTCTCCTCGATGTTCTTGGAGATCTATCCGATGTAATCTTCTTTTGCGGTGTGTTTGTCGAGATCCGATGAATTGTGGATTTATGATTAACTTATCTATGAATATTATTTGAATCTTCTCTGAATTATTTTATGCATGAATTGATATCTTTATATTTCTCTTTGAATTATCGGTTTGGTTTGGCCAACTAGATTGGTTTTTCTTGCAATGGGAGAGGTGCTTATGGGTTCAATCTTGCGTGATTTCACCCAGTGACATAGTAGGGGTAGCGAGACATGTATTGAATTGTTGCCATAGAGGATAAAAAGATGGGATTTTCATCATATTTATTGAGTTTATTCCTCAACATCATGTCATCTTACTTAAGGCGTTACTCCGTTCTTTATGAACTTAATACACTAGATGCATTCTAGACAGCGGTCGATGTGTGGAGTAACAGTAGTAGGTGTTGGGGAATGTAGTAATTTGAAAATTTTCCTACGCACACGCAAGATCATGGTGATGCATAGCAATGAGAGAGGTGAGTGTTGTCTACGTACCCTCGTAGACCGAAAGCAGAAGCGTTAGCACAACGCGGTTGATGTAGTCGTACGTCTTCACGTCCCGACCGATCAAGCACCGAAACTACGACACCTCCGAGTTCTAGCACACGCTCAGCTCGATGACGATCCCCGGACTCCGATCCAGCAGAATGTCGGGGAAGAGTCCCGTCAGCACGACGGCGTGGTGACGATCTTGATGTTCTACCGTCGCAGGGCTTCGCCTAAGCACTGCTACAATATTATCGAGGATTATGGTGGAGGGGGGCACCGCACACGGCTAAGAGATCAATGATCAATTGTTGTGTCTTTGGGGTGCCCCCTTGCACTCGTATATAAAGGAGTTAGGGAGGAGGAGGTCGGCCCTAGGAGGGGCGCGCCAAGTGTGGAGTCCTACTAGGACTCCCTTGTCCTAGTAGGATTCCACCTCCCATATGGAATAGGAAAAGAGGAAGGGAAAAGGAGAAGGAAGGAAGGGGGCGCCCCCCTTCCCTAGTCCAATTCGGACCAGACCAAGGGGAGGGGTGCGGCCACCCTTGAGGCCCTTTTCCTTCTTTCCCGTATGGCCCAATAAGGCCCAATACGTATTCCCGCAACTTTCCGGTACTCCGAAAAATACCCGAATCACTCGGAACCTTTCCGATGTCCGAATATAGTCGTCCAATATATCGATCTTTACGTCTCGACCATTTCGAGACTCCTCATCATGTCCCCGATCTCATCCGGGACTCTGAACTCCTTCGATACATCAAAACTCATAAACTCATAATATAACTGTCATCGAAACCTTAAGCGTGCGGACCCTACGGGTTCGAGAACAATGTAGACATGACCGAGACACGTCTCCGGTCAATAACCAATAGCGGAACCTGGATGCTCATATTGGCTCCCACATATTCTACGAAGATCTTTATCGGTCAGACCGCATAACAACATACGTTGTTCCCTTTGTCATCGGTATGTTACTTGCCCGAGATTCGATCGTCGGTATCTCAATACCTAGTTCAATCTCGTTACCGGCAAGTATCTTTACTCGTTCCGTAATACATCATCCTGCAACTAACTCATTAGTTGCAATGCTTGCAAGGCTTAAGTGATGTGCATTACCGAGAGGGCCCAGAGATACCTCTCCGACAATCGGAGTGACAAATCCTAATCTCGAAATACGCCAACCCAACAAGTACCTTCGGAGACACCTTTGGAGCACCTTTATAATCACCCAGTTACGTTGTGACGTTTGGTGGCACACAAAGTGTTCCTCCGGTAAACAGGAGTTGCATAATCTCATAGTCATAGGAACATGTATAAGTCATGAAGAAAGCAATAGCAACAAACTAAACGATCAAGTGCTATGCTAACAGAATGGGTCAAGTCAATCACATCATTCTCCTAATGATGTGATCCCGTTAATCAAATGACAACTCATGTCTATGGTTAGGAAACATAACCATCTTTGATCAACGAGCTAGTCAAGTAGAGGCATACTAGTGACACTCTGTTTGTCTATGTATTCACACATGTATTATGTTTCCGGTTAATACAATTCTAGCATGAATGATAAACATTTATCATGATATAAGGAAATAAATAATAACTTTATTATTGCCTCTAGGGCATATTTCCTTCAGTAGATGTTGGCAGGAGTCGGTCTACTAGACACGGACGTGATGCTTATATTGCATAATCATTGCCTTGGATATCATCATAACTTCTCGCTTTTCTATCAATTGCTCGACAGTAATTTGTTCACCCACCATATTATTTGCCTTTATGAGGGAAGCCTCTAGTGAAACCTATGGCCCCTGGGTCTATTCTCCATCGTATTAGTTTCCGATTTACTATTTTGCAATCTTTTATTTTCAGATCTATAAACCAAAAAACCCAATAAATATTTTATCTTTTGTTTAGTTCTATTTATCTCTATCAGGTCTCACCTTTGCAAGTGATCGTGAAGGGATTGACAACCCCTTTATTGCGTTGGGTGCAAGTGTTTAATTGCTTGTGCAGGTGCATCTATTGGGGACTTGTGTGTTTCTCCTACTGAATTGATACCTTGGTTCTTAACTGAGGGAAATATTTATCTCTACTGTGCTGCATCGCCCTTTCCTCTTCAAGGGAAAAACCAACGCAAGCTCAAGAAGTAGCAGGTACCCACCGTGTCGTGGGATTAGCACGACATATGTCCTAGTGTGAGGACTTAGTCATGGAGCCATCGCACTAGGTTAGCTTAGAGGGGTTAAACGGGACAAAGGACACAGGAGTTTATACTGGTTCGCCCCCTTGCGATGAAGGTAAAGGCCTAATCCAGTTTGAGGTGGTATTGCTTATGTCTCGATTACCAGGGAGCGAATACGCTTAACCTAGCTTCCGATCCGCTCTCTCTTTTCCTAAACCGCCGCTGGGTCGTCCCTTTATATACACAGGTTGACGCCCTGCTTCTTACAGAGTCTCGGCCGGCTCATAACAACGTGTCCGGCTCGGTGACCAAATATACATGCCTTACAATACAAGTCATACATACATGGCGGTTTACACTCATGGGCTTCTAGCCGCCTCCGGGCTCTGGGCCTTTAAACGAGTCTTCATAGTGAACCGCCATCTTGAACATCTTTATGGGCTTCATCTTGGTAAACCACCATGGCTTAACCCAGCCCCTCCTGGGCGGGTTAACCCAATAGTTATCTCCCCAACATTAGGCCCCAGATTGATTTGAACTTGTTCATGTCAATCTTCGGTACTTAGAAAAAATCATTCTTCGTCTTTTTGCGAGATATTGTAACCTGCCATAATGTCATCTCCTGATATTGCGGTAATCCACCATGACATCACCTATTATTAATATTTTATACGACCCAAATCTTAATAAATATTTTCTTTTAATGAACCTCCAAAAATTGAGGTGCTCACACCGTCACATATCCATTTTCTTGTCTCCTCGATTCCCGCGCCTGCCACTTATCCTTTCAGCCTTATAAAAAGGGCCACGTGTCCTCTTTTCACTCTCCCCCTTTGCCTTCTCGCCTTCATCTTCTTCCTCACAACGTTCCAGTGCAGCCGAGCTCCGCCGCCGTCGACCTTCGTCCACTGCTTCAACTCCGGCCACTGCATCACCCTGAACGAACCAGAACATCGTGGCGCCTCTCTGCTGTTTATCAGCATCGGTAAGCCTTCACTTTTGCTCTTAATAGATCTTCCTTAGGGTTTCCCTGTTCATCGGTGTTCATCACCGTTCATCCTTCTTTTTCCTAGATTGCATAGTTTTGATCTGAAAACAACACAAATCTTGTGTGGTAGCAGTTTTAGCACTTGTTTTTTAATATCAGAACATATCCTCATTGCAACAGATCTCATCTGGGCATCCCCACTTTTCTGCTGCCGCCACCTTAGGTTTAGATTTTATTTCATTTCTCTGAACTGCTGCAGATCCAATCTTATAGCTTCAATTTGTGAAACCTATTTGTCCCAACACTTAGTAAAATTCGCTCTTGTCAGATCTTGAATATCAGTGCTTGTCATGGCAGCTTACATCACCGGCTTATAATTACCCATATATCATTAGGCCCCATTTAAGCAACCATTCGGAGTATATGCTGTAATTTTTTACTTCTGGCTTTAATGAATCAACTTAACATGGCAAAAAATTTCTTTTCTTTAGGCTTTTCTCTTCACAATGCCGCCAAAGATAGTCACTTCATGCAACTGGGTTAAGTCCATTGTTACCGATGATACTCTCAAAGATTTTGTCAAAATCGGGTACTTGCCAGCAAAGAATGTTATGCATTATCGCGCCCCCAATCCAGGCAAAGAAAGACCTCAACCAAAGGATGGTGATGTCATTGTTTTCACTAACCACATGAACCGGGGGTTCTCACCACCCGGCTCTAAGTTTTTCCGAGATGTTCTACACTTCTTTCAACTCCATCCGCAAGACATTGGACCCAATTCTGTGTCAAACATTTGCAAACTTTCAAGTCTTCTGCGAAGTATACCTTCAAGAGGAGCCCATTGTTGAACTTTTCAGAGAATATTTCTATTTGAACTGCCAAAACGAATTCACAAACAGACCCAGCTTGGAGCTCGGCGCAATCTCAATTTAACGAAGAAGAGATGCTATCTTCCCCTATGCTTGCTTGCCGAGTCATCCCAAGGACTGGAACCAGACATGATTTTATTGCAAAGATACCTCTCCGGCTGACGAGAATCCATTGCCGGGTTATCGTGTCGAGTGCCTGGACCCAAAACATCTTCCTGAGAAGCTTACCACTGCCAAATGTGCAAAGCTTGCCCCCATCACTACAAAGGTCAAAGCTCTGCTGGGAAATAGTTTAACTAGCATTGACTTGATTCGTTGCTGGGTCTCTTGGTGAATTATACCCTTGAGTCGCCCGCCCGGCTTAATGTGTACTTACACTAGTGGTATAAAGGATCCGTTGCACCATAGCTCTATACGCTTAACTGACGAGGCAATGAACGAAATGACCAAGTCCCTTCTGAATGAAGATCCGGAAGATTGTAGTAAAGTGGGTATGAACCCTTTCTGCAAACTTAACCCGCCACCAGATGCGAGTCTCCAATTTTCTTACCTTTACCTCATCATTTAAACACTTTATTAACTCAACTTTGATGACTTTTCATAGGCTGATTCTGATTTTTGGAATAAGAAGTACGACCATGAAGCTGCCAAGAAGGCTAGGGCTGCCAAGAAAGCCGCCAAGAAAAACACTAAGAAAAATAAGAAGAAATCAAGCGCCTCCAGCATGTTTGAACTGGATGACAGCTCTGAGTCAGAGGTAGCCCTTGACTCCCTTGGCTCCTTTTTCAATCACCTTATTGACACTGATTATACTCAGGATGACACGGGGGCCAGCCAAGCAGCTGAAGAAGAGGTAACTATTATTCCGTCTGACTCAGAGCCTTTGCCAAGACAGAAAATTCGACTGGTAACCCAGAAATTAAGCTTTTTGCACCCCTTAGCTCATTTGGATCCTCACTTTCTTTTGAAGCAGCAGCAGCACGAGAGCCGGCGACAAACTCAGACCAGCGGAGGTGAAGAGTTATCGTCCGGCTTACCGAATACTCCAGCTCCATGAAAACGGCAAAACGAGGTCTTTCCAAACTTAACTCTTTTTACCCCCTGGCGGGTCTCATTCGTCGGCCACTTACTCCTTTCAATTCGAACTTATCAGGAGGTTTCCCGCTCCTCCTCCGGTGATTCATCTCAAACTCAGCTACCAGACTTTAAGACTGCTCCTGGGTAACATCTCTTTTGTTTTCTATCTCCTTATGCTCTTATAATTGCACTGATCTCTCGTGAACCGTGCAGTGGAAAAACAAAGCCTAACAAGAGGGCAAACGTGACCAAGCCGGCTAAAGACCCCAAAGTTCCTGAGCCCGAACAACAAATTCCAGCATCTGATACCTCCATGGTACCACCCGACGAGCCTGTCCGTGACGATCCACCAGAGATTCCTGACCTCTCCAGCGACCAGACAAAACTCAATCCTTTGAATACGGAATCGTCAAGCCCACTTAAACCGTCAGAAACTCATACTGATGATGTTACGATCATTGGCACCGGCTTTACAGAACCGGGAAATCTAGCTGTCTTGGCTCAACACTCCGCTAAGCAGGAATTCATTGAAAAGCGGAAAGTGAGATTTGACGTTGCTCACTATTCTCACTTGAGCAGCAGTGAAGTACTCTTTGGCTACCTCAACCAAGTACATACCAGCCGCGATCTTGAAATCGATATGGTGAAACAGATGCATAAAAAATATGAGGTATGAATTCTGGCTTAAATACATTATGCATATCCTGTCAGCCCCCAAGTATACTGTGTAGAATAGAATTGAATATGCTGTAGACTTAGAATAGCAATGAGCAGAAATCCTTCAAAAGCCATTTTTCACTTAAACCGGAGTTTAATGATCAACATTGCATTTGTAGCCCCAAGGGCCGGTTTAATCAGCATGAATAAAGCAGTACTTATCAGTGTTTACAGATCAGAACTTACTCATGTAGCCCCCATGAGCCGGCTGTGGCTGTCCATGGCACTGGCGGGTCATCATAAAGTAGTAATGAAATATGAACAAATATGCATTAGCCCCCAAGTGCTAAGTATTGTTGCTTGCAAAGTGCTTGGGACTTAGTCATATAAATCAATGTAGGAAGAATTCTTCGGTAGGCATTAGCCCCCAAGTGCCAAGTGTTGTTGCTTGCAAAAGGCTTGGGACTTATATTCCTGTAACCCGGAGATGAATGTGTTTGTAACTCTGTGTTTGTACCGGAGGCCACCGCTGAACTTCAATCACAATTGGCTGATGCAAAGACCGGGCTGGAGATTCAAGAGTCTGAGACCCAGAAAGCCGATTTAAAATTCAAGTTTAGTTTGGAGGAAACGGAAAAGCTGAAGACCGGTTTTCATGCTGAAAGAAACTCCTCGGCCGAAGAGAAAAGCGCTCTAACACAGCGCACCAAAAAAGCTGAAGCTGATCTGGAAAAGGTGACCCCTGAGCTTACCGGTTTAAAACGCCGGGTGTCTTAGATGGTTTCTGCTATCTTTGGTAAGTCGTCGTGGGAATATTGAAATTGAATCTCTTCCGTGATGGTATACACCACCACTGATTACTTCCACGATTGTCACACAGGTCTAAGGAGCAGTAATCTGAATCAAGATGTGCTGGTGAAGCTTAAAGCCGTATATACGCTGGTTGAACAGCTATATACTGGAACTCAGCGCACACTAGCCACAATTTCTCCAACAAATCAAGGACCCAACCTGCTAAGCGACCTGTTGAAAAAAATGTCAATTCTGCCTGCGAGGATTCAAGAGTTAAAACGGTCATGTGCGAGAGCCGGCGCCGTGACGACCTTGAGCCGTGCCAAGGCATGGTTACCCGAGCTAGAGCCAGCCGAGGTAGCTACCGGGTATCCATGCCTGAAAGAAGATGGCACTCCTTTTGATCAGCAAGATTTCGCCGCCTGTGTTAAAGAAATTCGTCCTCATGCGACAGTAATTGCTGATGAAACCAATCTCTCAAAATATTAGCCGGCTTATGATGCAGAGAACCAGAAGATTTCCACGCCAGCTTATAAAGTGATGGATCTGGTTCCTCCAATTCGTAAGCATAGTTTCTCCCCTGAAGTTGACCCGTCGAATCTTATTGATGATGAAGCTGAATTCCATGCCTTACGTGGCATTGATTGGTCAACACCAAACTTCCAGACGGCAGAGGAGGATGAAGAACCGGAGAAGGATGATCCGGAAGGCTCAAGTCAGCAAGGCCAAGATGAGTAATCCGCCGGGTGGTTTATACATTTGATCGTTTGAAAACAATTGATCTTGTTTGGCTCACGGAGTCATTTAATAGGCCAGTAAACATTGATCTGTCGTGCCATCGTGCATGTTTTGCTTTTTGTAATACTGCTAAATCACCAATCAACTTTCTTCCACTTGCGCTATATGATATCAATTTAGTAACCTGCATACAGAAATCACAAGGGTCCTGGCGGTTTACCACCAGGCGGGTCATAACGCCCAATATAAAACCGTTGGGGACTTATGAAACTCCATAACCAGACCTGGTTTAATCATCACTGTGTATACTCAAAAAATGTCATACCTATGATATTCAATTAAGCTGCCGGTTCACCATACCAGCGCAGTAAGAGGTAATATCCCAAGATTTGGAATATAATACTTCCAAGCACCTTAATACATATTGGCGATTTATAATCTGTCATCCTGGCGGGTTAAAAAAACTCCAGATACACTTCAAATATGAGCCACAGGGATGAAGATTACACGGCCTGAATTTTCTCCGGCCATATGTTAATATGGCCTAAATATATAAATTCCAAAAAATTCTCAGAAAACAGAGATCGGATACAAATCGAGAAAATGAGGTTTTCATAAACCACCAAGCTCAAAAGAGTCAAAAGTTTTCATAGTACAGGAGCCGAACCAAGAGGGATTTTATAGCTATGCTTCAAATATGAGCAGGAAGCCCCCAAGTGGCTTGCAGCCATAAGTGTTAGTATTGAACCGGTAAAAGGGATGTTTTACAACTATGCTTCGAATATGAGAAGGAAGCCCCCAAATAACCGTAATTGTGGCATTGTGCCGATCAAGAGGGATATTCATAGCTATGATTCGAATACGATCAGGAAGCCCTCAAGTGACCATAAGTGTGGCATTGCACCGATCAAGAGGGATATTCACAACTATGATTCGAATACGACCAGGAAGCCCCCAAGTGACCATAAGTGTGGCATTGCGCTGATCAAGAGGGATATTCACAACTATGATTTGAATACGACCAGGAAGCCCCCAAGTGACCATAATTGTGGCATTGCGCTGATCAAGAGGTATATTCACAGCTATGATTCGAATACGATCAGGAAGCCCCCAAGTGACCATAATTGTGGCATTGCGCCGATCAAGAGGGATATTCACAGCTATGATCCGAATACAATCAGGAAGCCCCCAAGTGACCATAATTGTAGCATTGCGCCAATCAAGAGGGTGGTAATACTATGTTCTCTTTGGTGAATACACCCATGTTTGAACAGGAAGCTCCCAAGTGATCTTTCTGTAATGACAAAGACTCATTATTCTTAAAATGAAACGACAGAGGCCCTGATTTATCAGGGATGCCAGCTTTATTATATTCCTTATAATATATACATCGTCAAAATATGTACATCACAAGAGCCGATGGCTTCAAGTGTAGTAAGGCCGAAGATGAGCAATATTCCACGGCCGGCGGGTCTCCTCCTCCGACTTGCGTGAGTCCTTGTGGTCTCGAACATCGATAAGATAGTATGAGCCATTGTTCAGATTCTTGCTGACCACAAAGGGTCCTTCCCAAGGTGGGGATAACTTGTGCATATCCTTCTGATCCTGGATAAGCCGAAGCACAAGGTCCCCTTCTTGAAAGGTTCTGGTTTTGACCCGGCAGTTGTGATAACGGCGCAAATCTTGCTGGTAAATCACCGAATGAGCCACCGCGAGGTCACGCTCCTCATCCAACAAGTCAAGTGCATCCTGACACGCTTTCTCATTATCAGCTTCAACATAAGCCGCCACTTGAGGCGAATCATGACGAATGTCACTGGGGAGAACTGCATCTGCTCCGTAAACCATGAAAAAGGCGTATAACCCGTAGATCTGTTGGGGGTAGTATTGATGCTCCATAACACAGAAGGTAACTCCTCCACCCAACAACCCGGTATCCTCTGCAAAGGAACCATAAGCCGGGGCTTGATGCCTCTCAGGATCTCTTGATTGGCCCTCTCGGCTTGATCATTGGACTGGGGGTGAGCCACCAACGATACATCAAGCCGGATATGCTCACGTTGACAAAATTCTTTCATGGCACCCTTGGACAAATTAGTGCCATTATCAGTTATAATGATGTGGGGGAAACCAAAACAGAAAATCACCTTTTTAATGAATTGAGTCGTTGTCGCCACGTCACATTTACTGACCGGCTCTGCCTCCACCCACTTTGTAAACTTGTCAACCGCCACCAAGAGGTGTGTCTTTTTATCCTTGGACCTTTTGAAAGGCCCAACCATATCAAGCCCCCAGACTACAAATGGCCAGGTAATTGGAATCATCCTCAATAGCCGGCATGTGATCTCATCAGGAGAATTTCTGACAGCCATCACATTTACTCACTAGATCCTCGGCATCAGCGTGAGCTGTCAGCCAATAAAACCCATGATGAAAAGCCTTAGCCACAAGGGACTTAGAACTGGCATGATGGCCACAATCACCTTCATGAATTTCATGCAGAATCTCACGGCCCTCCTTTGGAGAAACACAACGTTGAAACGCCCCTGTGACACTGCGATGATGCAACTCTCCATGAACGATAGTCATTGACTTAGATCGCTAAGTTATCTTCCTGGCCAAAGTTTCATCCTCAGGTAACTCGCCCCGGGTCATATAAGCCAGATATGGAACTGTCCAATCAGGAATCGCGTGAAGAGTCGCCACTAGTTGTGCTTCCAGGTCAGGAATAGCCAGATCTTCCTCTGTAGGTAACTTGGCATAAGGGTTATGCAGAATATCCAAGAAAGTGTTGGGTGGCACCGGTTTACACCGAGGCCCTCACTGGCTTAAAGCATCGGCCACTTCATTTTTCCTGCGATCAACATGTTCAACTTGATAACCCTTAAAATGACCTGCAATAGCATCAACCTCTCGACGATAAGCCGCCATGAGTGGATCCTTGGAATCCCAAGTGCCAGAAACTTGATGAGCCACTAGATCTGAATTGCCGAAGCACCTCACCCGGCTTAAGCTCATCTCCTTAGCCATCTGAAGACCATGGAGCAAGGCCTCATACTCAGCTGCATTGTTAGTGCAAGGGAACATCAGCCGGAGAACATAGGAAAATTTATCACCTCATGGGGAAGTTAAGACAACTCCAGCCCCCATCCTTCCAACTGTCTGGACCCATCAAAGTGAATAGTCCAATACGTGTTATCCGGCTTCTCCTCAGGCATCTATAACTCTGTCCAATCATTGATAAAATCCACAAGTGCTTGAGATTTGATGGCTATCATGGGCACATACTTTAAACCATGAGGCCCAAGCTCAATGGTCCACTTGGCTACCCGACATGTGGCTTCTTTGTTTTGAATGATATCTCCTAAGGGGGCAGAACTAACCACAATGATAGGATGACCCAAAATATACTGCTTGAGCTTCCGGCTGGCCATGAAAACCCCATACACAAGCTTCTGCCAATGTGGATACCTCTGTTTGGATTTAATAAGGACCTCACTGATATAGTAAACCGGCCATTGAACTGGATATTCCTTGCTTGTCTCCTTCCTTTCCACCACAATAGCTATGTTGACAGCTCGGCTATTGGCAACCACATATAACAGCAACGGCTCCTTATCAATGGGAGCAGCCAGAACGGGCGGCTCATCCAACTATTTCTTCAAGTCCTCAAAGGCTTGATTAGTCGCATCACTCCAGACAAAGTGATATGTTTTCTTCATCATCTGGTACAATGGTATAGCTTTTTCACCTAAACGGCTTATGAACTGGCTTACGGCCGCAATACGACCTGCCAGACGTTGAACATCATTGATACATGCCGGCTTAGCCAAATAAGTAATGGCCTTGATATTCTCCGGATTAGCTTCAATGCCTCTGTTAGAAACCAGAAAACTCAAAAGCTTACCAGCTGGCATACCAAACACACACTTGGCCGGGTTAATCATCATCTTATAAACCCGGAGATTATCAAAGGCTTCCTTCAAATCATCAATCGGGGTTTCCTTCTCTCTGGATTTCACCACAATGTCGTCCACATAACCATGAACATTACGTCCGATCTGATTATGAAGGCAATTTTGCACACATCGTTGGTAAGTCGCCTGGGCACTCTTGAGCCCAAAAGACATGGACACATAGCAGAAGGCTCCAAATGGAGTAATGAAAGATGTTTTCTCTTGGTCCTTAATTGCCATTTTGATCTGATGATAACCAGAATACGCATCCAAAAAGCTCAAACGCTCACAGCCCGCCGTAGCACCAATAATTTGATCAATACGGGGAAGAGCAAAAGGATCATCCGGACAAGCCTTGTCCAAATCCGTGTAATCCACACACATACGCCAAGTGTCGTTCTTGTTAAGCACTAGTACCGGGTTAGTCAACCACTCAGGATGAAAAACTTCAACAATGAACCCAGCTGCCAAGAGCCGAGCCACTTCTTCACCAATGGCTTCATGCCTCTCTTCATTAAAACGACGAAGAAACTGCTTGACCGGCTTAAACTTCGGGTCAATATTAAGAGTGTGCTCATCGAGTTCTCTCAGTACACCTGGCATGTCAGAAGGTTTCCATGCAAAGATGTCCCGGTTCTCACGGATGAACCCGATGAGCGTGCTTTCCTATTTCGGATCCAGATTAGCACTGATGCTGAACTGCTTGGATGAATCGCCAGGAACGAAATCAACTAGCTTAGTGTCATCCGCCGACTTAAACTTTAAGACCGGATCATGCTCCATAGTTGGCTTCTTCAAAGATGTCATATCAGCCGGGTCAACATTATCTTTGTAAAACTTCAACTCCTCTTTTGCGCAGATGGACTGAGCATAGGCTCCATCACCTTCCTCGCACTCCAAAACTATCTTCCGGCTTCCATGCACCATGATGGTCCCCTTGTGACCCGGCATTTTGAGTTGTAGATAAACATAACAAGGCCTTGCCATAAACTTAGCATAAGTCGACCGTCCAAACAGAGAATGGTAAGGGCTCTTGATCTTCACCACTTCAAAGGTCAACGTCTCAGACTTAGAATCATAATCATCCCCAAATGCAACCTCCAGAGCTATTTTTCTAACCGGGTATGCCGACTTACCAGGCACCACACCGTGAAAGACAGTGTTTGACGACTTAAGATTTTTATCAGTTAACCCCATGCGACAGAAGGTTTCATAATAAAGGATATTGATGCTGCTCCCTCCGTCCATGAGTACCTTAGTGAATTTATATCCTCCAACCTGAGGCGCTACCACCAAAGCCAAGTGACCCGGATTATCAATCCGGGGCGGGTGATCCTCACGACTCCACACAATGGGCTGCTCAGACCAACGCAAGTAACGGGGAACTGCCGGCTCAACGGCGTTCATAACCCTTTTATGGAGCTTTTGATCCCGCTTGCATAAACTCGTGGTGAAGATGTGGTACTACCCACTATTCAATTGCTTCGGGTTACTCTGATATCCAAATTGATGTTGCTGATTCCCCTGACTGAACTGTTGATGATAACCGCCTTGATTGCCTTGATTGCCTTGGTTACCCTGAAAACCGGTATTAGAACCGCCACCACCATAACCCGGGCCATGAGAACCAGAACCTAAGCTGCCGCCTGGCCCATGATTGTCTTGGAACAAGTTAGAATTTTTGAACCTTTCATAATATGGCAGTCCTTCCGAAGGTGTCTAGACGGTCTTTCCTGCGTGCCATGCTTTGGGCAGGGCTGATTCAACAGCCGCTCAAGATTGACACCTGATCCTCCCGTCCAAGGAAGTGGTTTTCCCTTACGACGCTGGCCATTATTTTGCGTATTGGTGTTAGCCACAAAGTCAGAATTATTATCAACCTTGCCCTTACCATTGTTCCCTTGACTCGTCGGGTTATTGGGTTGCCCCTTGGTGCTGCTACTCTTCTTTCCCTTACCCGGATTTTCCTCATCAGACTCGGGGTCCTTGGTACTGTCAGAGTCGGCATATTTAACCAGAGCCGCCATGAGCGTCCCCATGTCATTGCAGTGGCGTTTGAGTTGCCCTAATTTCTGCTTCAGGGGTGTGAAACGACAATTGTTTTCCAACATTAGGACTGCAGAATCAGCCTTGATACGATCCGACGAGTGCAGGATTGCTGAGACCCAGCGTACCCAATGGGTTGTCGACTCACCTCTTCTTGAACACAGACAGCCAAGTCTACAATCTACATAGGCTGCTTGCACGTGTCTTTGAACTGCTGGATAAACCGGGCCCTTACCTCGGCCCATGACCCAATGGAGTTGGCTGGTAGCCCCTTTAACCAGGTATGAGCCGTTCCTTCCAACATCATGGTGAAATACTTAGCACATGCAGCATCATCGATGTCCAACAACTCCATCGCCATCTCATAACTTTCAACCCACGTTTCAGGGGGTAAGTCAGCTGTGTAGTTGGGCACTTTACGAGGACCCTTGAAATCCTTGGGCAGACGTACGTTTCATAGAGCCAGTACTAAATATGGTACTCCCAAGGATCTAGAAGTCACGCCTAACTCCACCGAAGTTATCGGATAAACCGGAGACGGTTGACGAGTCGCGTTTTGAGCCGTCAGCTCAGCCTTGCGACGTACTCTATCCTGATCCATCAGGGCCTGAGTATTATGCTCGTTGCTTGACACCGCCGGGGAGTCCATGTGTCTGCTATAACTCCGGCTTGGGTGAGGGGTTGAATGGACCCTCTCACGACTGTAAGAATAAGCTTCCTGCTGCACCAATGCTGACTGAAGAAGCTCTCTAGCCCTCCGCATTTCAACCGCAGCTGGAGACTCGCCTTCAACTGGGAGAGCCGCCAATCGTGCCACCGTAGCAATCATGTTATCCAAAGGGTTAGAATAATGACCCGGTGGTGTCGGCACATGTTGTGGCATATTATTCTGACGAGGTAGACCTGTCGTGCGTGGTTGAGCCGGCGCTCCAGTCCCAGTCATAGTTACTGTCCGGTTTACCCCTGGCGGGTCGCTGGTCCCTACATCAGGTGTGTTGAAGAGATTTCCTGCCTCATAAACCAGAGGCAGACGACTTCGGTGCCTTCTCCTCAAAACTTCATTTGACGCGTTCTGATCCAACAAGAGCCGGAAGGAATCGGCATGGTTACTTTGCGCCTGAGCCTCCAAGGCAGTTCTTTCCGTAATCATCCTCGCGTCCTCCGCTGCCAGATCCTCCTTGGCTTGAGCTATTGCTACCTCTTGAGCATGCATTGGTTTTCCCTTGAAGAGGAAAGGGTGATGCAGCAAAGTAGCGTAAGTATTTCCCTCAGTTTTTGAGAACCATGGTATCAATCCAGTAGGAGACTACACGCAAGTCGCCTAGTACCTGCACAAACAAACAAGAACCTCGCAACCAACGCGATAAAGGGGTTGTCAATCCCTTCACGGTCACTTACGAAAGTGAGATCTGATAGAGATAATAAGATAAATATTTTTGGTATTTTTGTATAGATTGAAAAGTAAAGATTGCAAAATAAATGGTGACAGAAATAGCTAGTTGACGGGAAAATAGTATGATGTAAAGTAGACCCGGGGGCCATAGGTTTCACTAGTGGCTTCTCTCAAGATAGCATATATTATGGTGGGTGAACAAATTACTGTCGAGCAATTGATAGAGAAGTGCATAGTTATGATGATATCTAGGCATGATCATGAACATAGGCATCACGTCCATGTCAAGTAGACCGAAACGATTCTGCATCTACTACTATTACTCCACACATCGACCGCTATCCAGCATGCATCCAGAGTATTAAGTTCATAAGAACAGAGTAACACATTAGGCAAGATGACATGATGTAGAGGGATAAACTCAAGCAATATGATATAAACTCCATCTTTTTATCCTCGATGGCAGCAATACAATACGTGCCTCGCTGCCCCTGCTGTCACTGGGAAAGGACACCGCAAGATTGAACCCAAAGCTAAGCACTTCTCCCATTGCAAGAAAGATCAATCTAGTAGGCCAAACCAAACTGATAATTCAAAGAGACTTGCAAAGATAGCAAATCATGCATATAAGAATTCAGATAAGAATCAAATGTTGTTCATAGATAATCTTAATCATAAACCTACAATTCATCGGATCTTGGCAAATACACCGCAAAAAGAGTTACATCGAATAGATCTCCAAAAACATCGAGGAGAACTTTGTATTGAGATCCAAAGAGAGAGAAGAAGCCATCTAGCTAATAACTATGGACCTGAAGGTCAGTGGTAAACTACTCACACAACATCGAAGAGCTATGGTGTTGATGTAGAAGTCCTCCATGATCGAATCCCCCTCCGACAGATTGCCGGAAAAGGTCCCCAGATGGGATCTCACAGGTACAGAAGGTTGCGGCGGTGGAAAAGTGCTTTTGTGGCTCCCCTCGATGTTTTCAGGGTATAAGAGTATATATAGGTGAAAGAAGTAGGTCGGTGGAGCTGCGAGGGGCCCATGAGGTTGGGGGCGCGCCTGGCCCCCTTGGGCGCGCCGCCCTACCTCGTGGCCGCCTCGTTGCTTCCTTGATGTCCACTCCAAGTCTCCTGGATTGCGTTTGTTCCAAAAAATATCCTCGTGAAGGTTTCATTCCCTCTGGATTCCGTTTGATATTCCTTTTCTGCGAAACACTGAAATAGAAAAAACAGCAATTTGCATTGGGCCTTCGGTTAATAGGTTAGTCCCAAAAATAATATAAAAGTGCATAATAAAGCCCATTAAACATCCAAAATAGATAATATAATAGCATGGAACAATAAAAAATTACACATCCATTGGAGACGTATCAAGCATCCCCAAGCTTTATTCATGCTCGTCCTCGAGTAGGTAAATGATAAAAACAGAATTTTTGATGTGGAATGCTACCTAACATAATTTTCAATGTATTTCTCTTTATTGCGGCATGAATGTTTAGATCCGAAAGATTCTAGACAGAAGTTTAATATTGACATAAAAATAATAGTACTTCAAGGAATGCTAACCAAGTAATCATGTCTTATCAAAATAACATAGCCAAAGAAAGCTTATCCCTACAAAATCATATAGTTTGTTCATGCTTCATTTTCGTCACACAAAATGCTCCCATCATGCACAACCCCGATGACAAGCCAATCAATTGTTTCATACTTTAGCCTTTTCAAACTCTTTCAACTTTCACGCAATATATGAGCGCGAGCCATGGACATAGCACTATGAGTGGAATAGAATATGATGATGGAGGTTGTGTGAGAAGACAAAAGGGAGAAAGTCTCACATTGACGCGGCTAATCGACGGGCTATGGAGATGCCCATCAATTAATGTCAATGCAAGGAGTAGGTATTGCCATGCAACCGATGCACTAGAGCTATAAATATATGAAAGCTCAACAAAGAAACTAAGTGGGTGTGCATCGAACTTGCTTGCTCACGAAGACCTAGGGCATTTTGAGGAAGCCCATTATTGGAATATACAAGACAAGTTCTATAATGAAAAATTCCCACTAGTATATGAAAGTGACAACATAAGAGACTCTCTATCATGAAGATTGTGGTGCTACTTTGAAGCACAAGTGTGGAAAAAGGATAGTAACATTGCCCCTTCTCTCTTTTTCTCTCATTTTTTGGGCCTCTCTTTTTTATGGCCTTTCTCTTTTTTCGAAGAACTTTCCTCACATGGGACAATGCTCTAATAATGAAAATCATCACACTTTTATTTACTTACAACTCAAGAATTACAACTCGATACTAAGAACAAAATATGACTCTATGTGAATGCCTCTGGTGGTGTATCGGGATATGCAATGAATCAAGAGTGACATGTATGAAAGAATTATTAAGGTGGCTTTGCCACAGATACAATGTCAACTACTTGATCATGCAAGGCAATATGACAATGATGGAGCGTGTCATAATAAAAGGAACAGTGGAAAGTTGCATGGCAATATATCTCCGAATGGCTATGGAAATGCCATAATAGGTAGGTATTGAGGAAGATATAAGGAGGCTTATGTGTGATAGAGATTATCATATCACGGGGTTTGGATGCACCGGCGAAGTTTGCACCAACTCTCGAGGTGAGAAAGGGCAATGCACGGTACCGTAGAGGCTAGCAATGATGGAAGGGTGAGAGTGCGTATAATCCATGGACTCAACATTAGTCATAAAGAACTCACATACTTATTGCAAAAATCTACAAGTCATCAAAACCAAGCACTACGCGCATGCTCCTAGGGGGATAGATTGGTAGGAAAAGACCATCGCTCATCCCCGACCACCACTCGTAAGGAAAGCAATCAAAGAACAACCCATGCTTCAAATTTGTCACACAACTTTTACCATACGTGCATGCTACGGGACTTGCCAACTTCAACACAAGTATTTCTCAATTCCACAATTACTCATCTAGCACAACTCTAATATTACCATCTTTATATCTCAAAACAACTATCAAGTATCAAGCTTCTCATAGCATTTAATGCACTCTAAATGAAAGTTTTTATTATACCCATCTTGGATGCCTATCATATTAGGACTAATTTTATAGCCAAAGCAAATTACCATGTTGTTCTAAAAGACTCTCAAAATAATATAAGTGAAGCATGAGAGATCAATAATTTCTATAAAATAAAATCACCACTGTGCTCTAAAAAGATATAAGTGAAGCACTAGAGCAAAATTATCTAGCTCAAAAGGTATAAGTGAAGCACATAGAGTATTCTAATAAATTCCAATTCATGCGTGTCTCTCCCAAAAGGCGTGTACAGAAAGGATGATTTTGGTAAACGAAAAGGCAAAGACTCAAATCATACAAGACGCTCCAAGAAAAACACATATCATGTGGTGAATAAAAATATAGCCTCAAGTAAAGTTACCGATAGATGAAGACGAAAGAGGGGATGCCTTCCGGGGCATCCCCAAGCATAGGATTTTGGTTGTCCTTGAATTTTACCTTGGGGTGCCTTGAGAATCCCCAAGATTGGGCTCTTGCCACTCCTTGTTCCGAAATCAATCAAATCTTTACCCAAAAACTTGAAAACTTCACAACACAAAACTCAACAGAAAATCTCATGAGCTCCGTTAGTATAAGAAAACAAATCACCACCTTAAGTTACTGTAATAAACTAATTCTTTATTTATTTTGGTGTTAAACCTACTGTATTCCAACTTCTCTATGGTTCATACCCCCCGATACTAGCCATAGATTCATCAAAATAAGAAAACAACACACGAAAAACAGAATCTATCAAAAACAGAACACTCTGTAGTAATATGTAGGTTTCGAATACTTATGTAACTCCAAAAATTCTGAGAAATTAGGACGTACTAAATCATTTGTGTATTGATCTACTGCAGTTTGATTCAGTATTTTATCGCTCTCTGGTAAAAAATGAAAATTATTCTCATGAGGGCATACTTTCTGTTTTTTCAGCATAATCAAATAACAATCATCCAAGAAGATCCTAAAGGCTTTACTTGGCACAAACACTAATTAAAACATAAAAAACACAATCATAATAGATTATAGATGATTTATTTATTACTAAATAGGAACAAAAATAAAATTGGGTTGCCTCCCAACAAGCACTATCGTTTAACGCCCCTAGCTAGGCATAAAAAACAAGAATAGATCTAGGTATTGTCATCTTTGGTATGCAATCCATATGTGGATCTCATAATAGATTCATAAGGTAATTTAATTTTCTTTCTAGGAAAGTGTTCCGTTACTTTCCTTAACGGAAATTGGAATCTAATTTTTCCTTCTTTCATGTCAATAATTGCACCAATCGTTCTAAGGAAAGGTCTACCAAGAATAATAGGACATGTAGGATTGTAATCTATATCAAGAACAATGAAATCTGCGGGCACATAATTCCTATTTGCAATAATAATAACATCGTTAATTCTTCCCATAGGTTTCTTAATGGTGGAATCCGCGAGATGCAAATTTAAAGAACAATCATCAAATTCACGGAAACCTAACACATCACACAAAGTTTTTGGAATCGTGGAAACACTAGCACCCAAATCACATAAAGCATAACATTCATGATTTTGACCTTAATTTTAATAGTAGGTTCCCACTCATCATAAAGTTTTCTAGGGGCAGAAACTTCTAATTCATGTTTTCTTCATGGGATTGCATTAAAACATCAACGATATGTTTAGTAAAAGCTTTATTTTGATCATAAGCATGAGGAGAATTTAGCACGGATTGCAACAAGGAAATACAATCTATCAAAGAGCAATTATCATAATTAAATTCCTTGAAATCGAAAATAGTGGGTTCATTGCTATGTAAAGTTTTGACCTCTTCAATCCCACTTTTACCAATTTTTGCATCAAGATCTAAAAACTCTGAATCATTGGGACGCCTTAAACTAAAGTTGACTCATCTCCAGTCCCATCTTTATTAAGATTCATATTGTCAAACAAGGATTTAATAGGAGACACACCAATCACTTTTAGATCTTCGTCATTATTATCATGAAAACTAGAAGAATACACCTTCACAAAGCAATCTTTTTTAGCATGCATCCTAGCGGTTCTTTCTTTGCACTCATCAATGGAAATTCTCCTGGCTTTGAGAGACTCATTGATATAATGCTTAGGTGGAATAGATCTAAGTTTCAAAGAATCAACATCAAGAGAAATTCTATCTACATTCCTAGCCAACTCAACAATCTTAAGCAATTTTTCTTCAAGCAAAGCATTGAAATTGTTTTGCGAATTCATAAATTCTTTAACACTAGTCTCAAAATCAGAGGGCGTCTTATTGAAATTTCCATAAGAGTTGTTGTAGGAATTACCATAATTATTAGAGGAATTACTAGGAAATGGCCTAGAATTAAAATTTCCTCTATACGCGTTGTTACCAAAATTGTTCCTACCAACAAAATTCACATCCATAGATTTATTATTATTCTCAATCAAAGTGGACAAATGCATATCATTAGGATCAGAAGAATCACTCTTATTAGCAAACAATTTCATAAGTTCATCCATCTTTCCACTCAAAACATTAATCTCTTCAATCGCATGAACTTTTTTATTAGTAGATCTTTCGGTGTGCCATTAAGAATAATTAACCATAATATTATCTAGGAGTTTAGTAGCTTCTCATAAAGTGATTTCCATAAAAGTGCCTCCCGCGACCGAATCTAAAAGATTTCTAGAAGCAAAATTCAATCTAGCATAAAAATTATGTATAATCATCCATAAATTCAAACCATGTGTAGGGCAATTAGGTATCATTAATTTCATCCTCTCCCAAGCTTGTGCAACATGCTCATGATCAAGTTGCTTAAAAATCATAATATCGTTAATAATAGAGATGATCTTAGCGGGAGGGAAATACTTAGATAAAAGCATATTTGCACTTATTCCATGAATCAATACTATTTTTAGGCAAAGAAGAGAACCAAGTTTTAGCACGATCTCTAAGTGAAAACGGAAATAGCTTCAATTTAACAATATCATTATCCACATCTTTCTTCTTTTGCATATCACATAAATCAAGAAAGTTGTTTAGATGGGTAACGGCATCTTCACTAGGAACGCCAGCAAATTGATGTTTCATGACAAGATTCAGCAAAGCAGTATTAATTTCACAAGATTCAGCATCGGTAAGAGGAGCAATCGGAGTGCTAATAAAATCATTATTGTTGGTATTGGAAAAGTCACATAATTTAGTATTATCTTGAGCCATCGTGACAAACAATCAATCCAACAAACAGTCACACAAGAGGCAAGCGAAAGAAGGCGAACGGAAAAAGGGCGAACAGAAAAGAGGCGAATAAAATGACAAGGGCGTAGTGGGGGAGAGGAAACCGAGGGGCAAATGGCAAATAATGTAATGCGAGGGATAAGATTTTGTGATGGGTACTTGGTATGTCTTGACTTGACATAGATCCCCCCGGCAACGGTGCCAGAAATCCTTATTGCTACCTCTTGAGCATGCGTTGGTTTTCCCATGAAGAGGAAAGGGTGATGCAGCAAAGTAGCATAAGTATTTCCCTCGGTTTTTTAGAACCATGGTATCAATCCAGTAGGAGACTACATGCAAGTCGCCTAGTACCAGCACAAACAAACAAGAACCTCACAACCAATGCGATAAAGGGGTTGTCAATCCCTTCACGGTCACTTACGAAAGTGAGATCTGATAGAGATAATAATATAAATATTTTTGGTATTTTTGTATAGATTGAAAAGTAAAGATTGCAAAATAAACGGCGACAGAATTAGCTAGTTGACGGGAAAATAATATGATGTAAAGTAGACCCGGGGGCCATAGGTTTCACTAGTGGCTTCTCTCAAGATAGCATATATTACGGTGGGTGAACAAATTACTGCCGAGAAATTGATAGAAAAGCACATAGTTATGCTGATATCTAGGCATGATCATGAACATAGGCATCACGTCCGTGTCAAGTAGACCGAAACGATTCTGCATCTACTATTATTACTCCACACATCGACCGCTATCCAGCATGCATCTAGAGTATTAAGTTCATAAGAACAGAGTAACGCATTAGGCAAGATGACATGATGTAGAGGGATAAACTCAAGCAATATGATATAAACCCCATCTTTTTATCCTCAATGGCAACAATACAATACGTGCCTTGCTGCCCCTGCTGTCACTAGGAAAGGACACCGCAAGATTAAACCCAAAGATAAGCACTTCTCCCATTGCAAGAAAGATCAATCTAGTAGGCCAAACCAAACTGATAACTCGAAGAGACTTGCAAAGATATCAAATCATGCATATAAGAATTCAGAGAAGAATCAAATATTGTTCATAGATAATCTTAATCATAAACCCACAATTCATCGGATCTTGGCAAACACACCGCAAAAAGAATTACATCGAATAAATCTCCAAGAACATCGAGGAGAACTTTGTATTGAGATCCAAAGAGAGAGAGAGGAAGCCATCTAGCTAATAACTAGGACCCGAAGGTTTGTGGTAAACTACTCACACATCATCAGAGAGGCTATGGTGTTGATGTAGACGCCCTCCGTGATCGAATCCCCCTCCGGCAGATCGCGAGAAAAGGTCCCCAAATGGGATCTCACGGGTACAGAAGTTGCGATGGTGGAAAAGTGGTTTCATGGCTCCCCTCGATGTTTTCAGGGTATAAGAGTATATATAGGCGAAAGAAGTAGGTCGGTGGAGCTGCAAGGGGCCCACGAGGGTGGGGGCGCGCCTGGCCCCCTGGGTGCGCTGCCCTACCTCGTGGCCACCTCGCTGCTTCCTTGACGTCCACTCCAAGTCTCCTGGATTGCGTTTGTTCCAAAAAGATCCTCGCGAAGGTTTCATTCAATATGGATTCCATTTGATATTCTTTTGCTGTGAAACACTGAAATAGGCAAAAAACAGCAATTTGCATTGGGCCTTCGGTTAATAGGTTAGTCCCAAAAATAATATAAAAGTGCGTAATAAAGCCCATTAAACATCCAAAATAGATAATATAATAGCATGGGACAATCAAAAATTATAGATACATTGGAGACGTATCAGCTATCTCATCTCGTAGCTTCGCAACTTCTGTGTTATGCCGAGCTTGATTTGCCAGGTTAACCTCTGTTGTCAACAATGTTGTCGAAGTATCTAGTAAATCGGACAGGACCTGAGCCGGCGGGCGCACGGGGCCTCCTGCCCCGGCCGCCATCGCCGCAGCTGACCAGGAAACCATTGCTGCCCCAGTTGAAGAATTATGTAGTGGCTGCGTACTAGCCATGAAAATCATGACCTGGTTCGGCGGCTCATAGGAGTCTGGAATATTGTCGCCATCAGAACAACCCCCAAGTCTGCCATCCTGCAGTTGATACATTGAAGTAGTCTCGCCTGTGGACGACTCATCATCAGAATAGATGTCCGTCTCATGGCCGGATATAGATCCTTCCTCAAATTCTCTCCCGTGGATGAATCCAACGAAGGTGTGCTTCACGGTGGGTTGAACTCGGGCGAGTCGTTCACGCTAAGCCGTCTCAATGATGTCGGTGCAGGTGTCCGGCTCAGGGCCCGGCTCGCCGATTTTGCCGATGAAGACATGAATTCTACCGAAGGGGACCCGGTACCCGTACTCGATTGAGCCGACCTCGGGGCCCCAGCCTGCGTCGTCGATGTAGAGATTGCCGCGATGACTCTTGGTCATCTGTCCCACAGTGTACCCATTGATCCCTTCAAAGTTGTCCTGTAAGAACTCGAAACCACTTTGCGCTGACCCCACGGTGGGCGCCAATTGTCATGGGATTAGCACGGCAGATGTCCTAGTGTGAGGACTTAGTCGTGGAGCCATCGCACTAGGTTAGCTTAGAGGGGTTAAACGGGACAAAGGACACAGGAGTTTACACTGGTTCGGCCCCTTGCGATGAAGGTAAAGGCCTAATCCAGTTTGAGGTGGTATTGCTTATGTCTCGATTACTAGGGAGCGAATATGCTTGACCTAGCTTTCGATTTGTTCTCTCTTTTCCTAAACCACTGCTAGGTCGTCCCTTTATATACATAGGTTGACGCCCTGCGGCTTACAGAGTCCCGGCCTGCTCATAACAACGTGTCCGGCCTAGTGACCGAATATACATGCCTTACAATACAAGTCATGCATACATGGCGGTTTACACTCATGGGCTTCTAGCCGCCTCTGGGCTCTGGGCCTTTAAACGAGTCTTCATAGTGAACCGCCATCTTGAACATCTTTATGGGCTTCATCTTGATAAACCGCCATGGCTTAACCCGGCCCCTCCTGGGCGGGTTAACCCAATAGTTATCTCCCCAACACACCGGGTATGGGTATGGGCACAATTTGGTGACCATCGGGTGTGGGTATGAACATGCATTACTAACCATGAGTATGTCAGGCATGAAATGTGGTTCACATAATGGAGTTTTTTTGTAAAATAGAAAAAATGAGAAAACTATTGTTCTTGTTAAAATGGTTGGCTTAATACCCGCACACAATTACTAAAAGCAACTGATCGAGGTTGAAAGCAATGATGATGAATGAACTGAGATCAATTGTTTCACCAGAGGCATCTCTCAAATAAACATAGCTTAGGTGTGATGAACAAACTGCAGTTGTGCATCGATTAAATTATACTCCCTTCATTTTATTTACTCCGCATATTAGCTTTGGTCAAAGTCAAACTTTGTAAACTTTGAAAAAGTTAATAGACCAAATTATTAACATATATGATAACAAATCAATACCATTAGATTCATTATTGAATGTATTTTCACATCACAGAAATTTGTTACGGTAAATTGATACGTCTCCAGCGTATCTATAATTTATGAAGTATCCATACTGTTATTTTATCATTCTTGGGTGTTTTACAATCATTTTATAGCAACTTTACATCATTTTCGGGACTAACCTATTGACCCAGTGCCCAGTGCCAGTTGCTGTTTTTTTGCTTGCTTTTTACATCGTAGGAAATCAAGATCAAACAGAGTCCAAACACCGCGAAACTTTACGGATATTTTTTTGGACCAGAAGGAACCCAATGGGCCAAAGCTGCACCTGGGGGTGCCCCAAGGGGGGCACAACCCACCAGGGCGCGCTTGGGCCCCCTGGCGCGCCCAGGTGGGTTGTGCCCACCTCGGTGGCCTCCCGTACCCCTTCTTTGCACTATAAATTCCCAATTATTTCAAAACCCTTCAGGGTTAATGCTACCTCTTTTAGCACTGCGTTGGTTTTCCCCGAAGAGGAAGGGATGATGCAGCAAAGTAGCGTAAGTATCTCCCTCAGTTTTTGAGAACCAAGGTATTAATACAGTAGGAGGTTACGCGCGAGTCCCTCGCACCTGCACAAAACAAATAAATCCTCGCAACCAACGCAAATAGGGGTTGTCAATCCCTATAGGGCCACTTATGAGAGTGAGATCTGATAGATATGATAAGATAATATTTTTGGTATTTTTATGGTAAAGATGCAAAGTAAAATAAAGGCAAAGTAAATAACTAAGTAGTAGGAGATCAATATGATAAAGATAGACCCGGGGGCCATAGGTTTCACTAGTGGCTTCTCTCGAGAGCATAAGTATTCTACGGTGGATGAACAAATTACTGTTGAGCAATTGACAGAATTGAGCATTATGAGAATATCTAGGTATGATCATGTATATAGGCATCACGTCCGAGACAAGTAGACCGACTCCTGCCTGCATCTACTACTATTACTCCACTCATCGACCGCTATCCAGCATGCATCTAGAGTATTAAGTTAAAAACAGAGTAACGCCTTAAGCAAGATGACATGATGTAGAGGGATAGACTCATGCAATATGAAGAAAACCCCATCTTGTTATCCTCGATGGCAACAATACAATACGTGCCTTGCTGCCCTTACTGTCACCAGGAAAGGACACCGCAAGATTGAACCCAAAGCTAAGCACTTCTCCCATTGCAAGAAAGATCAATCTAGTAGGCCAAACCAAACTGATAATTCGAAGAGACTTGCAAAGATAACCAATCCTACATAAAAGAATTCAGAGAAGATTCAAATATTATTCATAGATAGACATGATCATAAACCCACAAGTCATCGGTCTCAACAAACACACCGCAAAAAGAAGATTACATCGAATAGATCTCCACAAGAGAGGGGGAGAACATTGTATTGAGATCCAAAAAGAGAGAAGAAGCCATCTAGCTACTAACTATGGACCAGTAGGTCTGAAGTAAACTACTCACACTTCATCGGAGAGGCTATGGTGTTGATGTAGAAGCCCTCCGTGATCGATGCCCCCTATGGTGGAGCTCCAGAACAGGCTCCAAGATGGGATCTCGTGGATACAGAAAGTTATGGCTGTGGAATTAGGGTTTTGGCTCCATATCTGATCGTTTGGGGGTACGTGGGTATATATAGGAGGAAGAAGTACGTCGGTGGAGCAACAAGGGGCCCACGAGGGTGGAGGGCGCGCCCCCCTACCTCGTGTCCTCCTGTTACGTGGCTTGACGTGGGGTCCAAGTCTCCTGAGTTGTATTCGATGAGAAAATCACGTTCCCGAAGGTTTCATTCCGTTTGGACTTCGTTTGACATTCCTTTTCTTCGAAACCCTAAAACAGGCAAAAACAACAATTCTGGGCTGGGCCTCCGGTTAATAGGTTAGTCCCAAAAATAATATAAAAGTGGATAATAAAGCCCAATAATGTCCAAAACAGTAGATAATATAGCATGGAGCAATCAAAAATTATAGATACGTTGGAGACGTATCAGTTAACCTAGATCAGAAGTTCCGCCACCGCAGGGCTGCGTAGCCACTGAAAACCAATCTAGACCCGTTCCGGCACCCTGCCGAAGGGGGAAATCATCTCCGATGGCCATCTTCATCATCCCGGCGGCCACCATGATGAGGAGGGAGTAGTCCACCCTCGGGGCTGAGGGTTTGTACCAGTAGCTATGTGTTTAATCTCTCTCTCTCTCTCTTGTGATCTATATCATGGGCTTTGTTAATATACTCGGATCTATGATGTTTCTCCCCTCTATACCCTTCTTGTGATGAACTGAATCTTTACCCTTTGAAGTTTTGTCTTGTCGGATTGAATATTCAGATATGAGAACACATGATGTATGTCTTGCAGTGTGAATACTTGAGGTGCAATAGGGTATCTTATTGTTTCACTTGATATACGTTATGGCACTCAACTTGCGGATTCTCGCGGTGATATTGGGGTAATTTATGCATAGGGGTTGATGCACATTTTTATTATCTTTTCTCCGATAGAAACTTTGGGGTCTCTTTGTAGTTCTTTCTGTGGATTGAGTATTATGAATATGAATATGATTTGGTGTTATTCTAGTACGAACTCTAGGATAGATCGAATGAAAAAATAGCTTTGGTGTTATTTTAGTACGAACTCTTGAATAGATCAAACGGAAAGAATATCTTTGAGGTGGTACCCTACAAACAATCCCTATCTTTTATTCTCTGCTAATAGGAACTCGGGAGTGATTCTTTATTGCACTTTGAGGGATAATCATATGATCCAACTATGTTAGCACTGTTGGGAGATTGCGCTAGTGAAAGTACGAACCCTAGGCCTTGTTTTTAAGCATTGAAATACTATTTTTGTGCTCGTTTGCTATTTGCTACCTTGCTGTTTTTTATTTATTCAGATTATAAAAATATATTTCTACCATCCGTATTACAGTTTTATCACCATCTCTTCGTCGAACTCGTGCACCTATACAATTTGCAGTTGTATTGGGTGTGTTGGTGACACAAGAGAGTTTTTGTATTTGGTTGTAGGGTTGTTTGAGGGAGACCATCTTCATCCTACACCTCTCATGGATTGATAAAGCTTAGGTCATCCACTTGAGGGAAAATTGCTATTGTCCTACAAAACTCTGTGCTTGGAGGCCCAACACGTGTCTACAAGAATAAAGTTGCGTAGTAGACATCAAGCTCTTTTCTAGCGCCGTTGCCGGGGAGGTGAGTGCATGAAGGTATATCTTTAGATCTTGCAATTGAATCTTTTAGTTTGTTGTTTTATCACTAGTTTGGTTATAAAAAGAAAATTACAAAAAAATGGAATTGAGGTTGCCTCATATTATTCGTCTTTATAATGTCTTTCTTGAAAATGTTGGTTCGGGAAATTGTGCTCAATTGTTATAAGAAGAAGTCAGTAAAATGTTTGGCACAAAATATTTGAATGATGAGCATGATTTCAATGTTGTTAGTATGAATTCTTTGAATATCCATGATGCTAATGATATGCAAAGCCATAAGCTTGGGGATGCTATATTTGATGAATATGATATTTTTAGTCCCCCAAGTTTTGATGAGAAAATTTATTATGATGATTGCATGCCTCCTATTTATGATGATTATATTGATGAAAGTGGATTTGGAGAGGTCGTGACTTTATTTAGTGATGAATCCACTATTTGGGATGAGGCTTCAATTGACTATGAGAACAAAGTTCCTATCTATGATGATTATGGTGATTACATGTATGCTATAAAGAATAATAATAACCATGAAACTTGTTATCATGATTTTAATTTTCAATCCCATGATAGTTATTTTGCTGAGTTTGCCCCACTACTATTCATGAGAATAAATTTGCTTATGTGGAGAGTAAGAAAATTTCTATGCTTATGCATCATGAAAATAGTGCTTTATGTGATAGTTATATTGTTGAATTCATTCATGGTGCTACTGAAAATTATTATGAGAGAGGAACATATGCTTTTAGGTATTACAATAATATAAAGTTTCCTCTCTTTATGTTGAAAGTTTTGAAGTTGCACTTGTTTTGCCTTCCTATGCTAGTTAATTCTTGCTCCCATAAATTATTTGCTCACAAAATCCCTATGCATAGGAAGTAGGTTCGACCTAAATGTGCTAGTCATATGCTTCATGATGCTCTCTTTATGTTTCAATTCTTATCTTTTATGTGAGCATCATTGAAATCATCATGCCTAGCTAAAAGGCATAAAATAAAAGCACTTGTTGGGACACAACCCAAAATTTAACCCTACTATTTTTGTGTGCTCACATGATTATGCTACTGTAGCAATCATTTTTATTGCTTTTGTTTCAATAAAGTGCCAAGTAAGACCTTTGGGATGGCTTACGGTGATAGTTGATTTGATCTTGCTGAAAAACAGAAATTTTTGCGCTCAGGAGAAAAAATCTCATTTTTAACAGAAGTGTGATAAAATGCTGATTAGTTTTGCAGAAGATCAATAGACAAATTTCTCAAGTTTTCCTAATTTTTCATAATTTTTGTAGTAGCAGAAGTATGGTTTTAGTACATATTACTACAAACTGTTCTGTTTTTGACAGATTCTGTTTTCAATGCATAGTTTGCTTGTTTTCTAGTTTCTATGGCTTATATTGCTCAATATAAATTGTAGAAATGATATGATACAGTAGGTATTGTGTTATAACAATTATGAATCTTGTCTTTGGCAGTACCAAAAGTGGAATGGTTTGCTCTTTATCATACTGACCTATCTCACAAAGTTTCGTTAAATTTTGTGTGATTGAAGTTTTCAAGTTTTGGGTGAGATATCAATATGAGGAGAATAAGGAGTGACAAGAACCTAACCTTGGGGATGCCCAAGGCACCTCCAAGGAAATATTCAAGGAATATCCAAGCAACTAAGCTTGGGGATGCCCCGGAAGGCATCCCCTCTTTCGTCTCCAACATTATCGGTAACCTCACTTGGAGCTATGTTTTCATTTGTCACATGATATGTGTTTTGCTTGGAGCATCAATTTATTTTGTTAGGATTTGCTTGTTGTTATTTATAATAATATTTTGCATCTTTTATTTCAATAAAAGTGGCAATGATAGCCTTTACTATGCTTATTGTGCAAGCCTACATGTTGCTGTTTGAAAACAGAAAGTTTACCGCTGTTGCAAAAATTACCTAGAAAAGTCAGAATATGATAAAATGTTGAAACTTTCTGCAAAATAATATATGATAAATTTTATACAGTGTGGTATATTTTCATAACTTTTGGAGTTAGGGAAGTATTGATACTCTTGCATTCTTTACAGACTGTACTATTTTGGTAGATTGCTGTTATGTTTGCATTGTTTGCATATGTTTGCTTGTTTAATGATTCTATTTGAGGATAGGAGTATTAAATATGCAGAGGCATTTAGTATGCAATGTTGAATAATAATTTTATTGATTTGCTATAGTAGAGAATGATAAGATTTTTGCATTGGTTTATACTAACTTATCTCATGAGTTCTTATTGAGTTTTGTGTGGATGAAGCTTTTGAGAATTAGGGAAACCGTGATATACAAGGAATTAAGGAGACACAAAAGCTCAAGCTTGGGGATGCCCAAGGCACCCCAAAAAATATTTCAAGAAGTCTCAAGCATCTAAGCTTGGGCATGCCCCGGTAGGCATCCCACCTTTCTTCTTCAACAATTATCGGTTAATATCGGTTGAGCCTAAGTTTTTGCTTCTTCACATGAGTTGTGCTATCCTTAGAATGTCATTTTATTTTTATTTTGCTTTCTGTTTTAATAAGATACTTAGATCTATTTTTTAAAAATAAAATAGAGTTCTCAAATAGTTGCCAGAGAGGCTAAGTAAGCGGCATTCACATCCCGTCAACGAAGCTATTTTCTATGTCATTTACTCTTGTGTTTCACTTATATCCTATGAGTAAATTGTTGAATAAATTGAATGTCATGAAGTTGAAATCATATCATGCCTAGTGGTAGCTTCACATTGGGTTTAGAAAGTGAAATCTTTTGAGGCTTGACAATCACAATATTGGTCATACAAGCAATTCACGAATAATTAGTATAAGGAAGAGAACTTTCACATGCAAATACACTATAATGGAAATATTTTGTGATTGTCAGCCCCCATCAAAATATTATATGCCAAAGTTATTGACGTTGGACAAGGAAGACAACGTAATGGTTTGTGTTTGTTCATATTCACATATAAATTATATTGTCATAGATCCTTTAACATGTGGTGCTTGCCCCCCATCTTTGCTAGCCAAAAATTCCGCACCAAGTAGAGATACTACTTGTGCATCCAAAAACCCTTAAACCCAAATCTTACTTTCAAGAGTCCACCATTACCTACCTAAGGATTGAGCAAGATCCTTCAAGTAAGTTGTCATCGGTGCAATAAGGCAATAAAAATTGCTTCTAAAAGTGTAAGATCATTTAGTGTAAGAGAAAATTGAGCGTTGTACGAACTTGCGATGGTAAAGCAATAAAAGCGACAGACTGCACAATAAAGGTTGCTATCACAAGGGGAAATATAATGTGATGTTCTTTTGCACTAAGGGATTGAGCATACAAACAAATAAGCGCATGGCAACCTCTGCTTCCCTCTACGAAGGGTCTATCTTTTACTTTTATGTATTTACTTTTATGCAAGAGTCAAAGTTTTTCTCTCTATTCCTTTTTATTTTTATCTTTTGGCAAGCATCGTGTGGTGAGGAAAGATCTAGGCACATATGTCCAGTTGAATACGGGTAGCATGAGTTATTATTGTTGACATCACCCTTGAGGTAAATATGTTGGGAGGCGAAATTATAAGCCCCTATCTTTCTATGTGTCCAGTTGAAACGTTTTGCTCATGTGTACAAGGTGAGTGTTAGCAATCATAGAAGACTATATGATGGTTGAGTATGTGGAGCTCTTACTTAAACTTCGTTGAATAAGTTGAATTGCAATTGCTTGGTGACTAAGAACAAAGGTTGTTGAGTTTCAAGAGAATTCATTGTTTGAACCCTAACATGTGAATTGGTTGCTACTATAACATGAGAAGTTTCATAAGAAAGAATTCCTGTTATGATGCTAGGAAAAGTGATTGAAATTATCATTGATCAAACTTATGCACTTTGCTAGCATTCACACTTCGTAAATTATTTCTTTTATCATTTACCTGCTCGAGGACGAGTAGGAATTAAGCTTGGGGATGCTGATACGTCTGCAACGTATCTATAATTTATGAAGTATTCATGCTATTATTTTATCATTTTTTGCGACTAACCTATTTACCCATTGCCCAGTGCCACTTGCAGTTTTTTTGCTTGTTTTTTACATTGCGGGGAATCAATATCAAATGGAGTCCAAACACCATGAAACTTTACGGAGATTTTTTTGGACCAGAAGGAACCCAATGGGCCAGAGCTGCACCTGGGGGGTGCCCCAAAGGGCGCACAACCCACCAGGGCGCTCCAGGGCCCCCTGACGCGCCCAGGTGGGTTGTGCCCACCTCGGTGGCCTCCCGTACCCCTTCTTTGCACTATAAATTCCCAAATATTCCGAAACCCTTCGGGGTTAACCTAGATTAGAAGTTCTGCCGCCGCAAGGCTCCGTAGCCATCGAAAACCAATCTAGACCCGTTCCGGCACCCTGGCGGAGGGAGAAATCATCTCCGGTGGCCATCTTCATCATCCCGGCGGCCACCACGATGAGGAGGGAGTATTCCACCCTCGGGGCTAAGGGTTTATAGAAGTAGCTATGTGTTTAATATCTCTCTCTCTCGTGATCTATATCATGGGCTTTGTTAATATAGTCAGATCATATGATGTTTCTCCCCTCTACACCCTTGTTGTGATGAATTGAATCTTTACCCTTTGAAGTTTTGTCTTGTCGGATTGAATATTCCGATATGAGAACACATGATGTATGTCTTGCGGTGTGAATACTTCAGGTGACAATGGGGTATCTTATTGATTCGCTTGATATACATTATGGCACTCAACTTGCGGATTCCCGCGGTGATATTGGGGTAATCTATGCATAGGGGTTGATGCACGTTTTTATTATCTTTCTCTGATAGAAACTTTGAGGTCTCTTTGTAGTTCTTTCTGTGGATTGAGTATTATGAATATGAATATGCTTTGGTGTTATTCTAGTACGAACTTTAGGATAGATTGAACGGAAAAAATAGATTTGGTGTTATTTTAGTATGAACTCTTGAATAGATCGAACGGAAAGAATAGCTTTGAGGTGGTTTCGTACTCTACAGATAATTCCTATCTTCTATTCTCTGCTAATAGGAACTCGGGAGTGATTCTTTATTGCACTTTGAGGGATAATCATATGATCCAACTATGTTAGCATTGTTGGGAGATTGCACTAGTGAAAGTACGGACCCTAGGCCTTGTTTTTAAGCATTGAAATACTGCTTTTGTGCCCGTTTACTATTTGCTACCTTGTTGTTTTTATTTATTCAGATTATATTTTTTTTTACCATTTGTATTACATTTTTATCACCATCTCTTCGCCGAACTAGTGTACCTATACAACTTGCCATTCTATTGGGTGTGTTGGGGACACAAGAAATTTCTTGTATTTGGTTGCAGGGTCATTTGAGAGAGACCATCTTCATCCTACACCTCTCACGGATTGATAAATCTTAGGTCATCCACTTGAGGGAAAATTGCTACTATCCTACAAAACTCTGCGCTTGGAGGCCGAACACGTGTCTATAAGAATAAAGTTGCATAGTAGACATCATAAATATTTATATTATTTTATGTAAACTTGGTCAAACTATATGAAGTTTGACTTGAGTCAACTCTAATATGCAGAGTAAACAAAAACGGAGGGAGTATCATTTATGAGTATGATTATTCATGGCATGATTGCATACATGCACTGTCTGTTTATATATTGGGATAGTTATCTAACAACATCTATAACTAATAATCCACCCTCAAGAGAGCTATCCAACAATAATCTCAAAGTGTCCAACATGATCTTCTTCCTTTGACTATTGTTGACCTCCTTGACTTGTGTTGACTAGTCTTGACTTTTGTTCACCACCTATGTTGCGTGCACTGTAGGACAAGGGTTGGACCTTAAGTAGGGTCTATGTCATTACCACAATAGATTAATATGTTATTTCAGAAAAATGATAAAAACTTTGTATAAATGATATGAATATAACATGAACATAGTAAAAGTTATATAGATGCAGTTGAGATGTATCATGGGCCCCTCTTCAAGTGTAATTCGAAATAGAATAAGAGGATTCTCTGTCCAATGGTGACATGTCTTTGGAAAATGAATCTGATATGTCTATTGTATCTTCACCTAATTCTCCAGCTTTAGCTACGCATAAGAGAGGCCGCAAGCCACGGGTGACTGCTCCATTGAATTCTGTTGATGTAAGTTGTATCCCTAGGAACAACAAATACATGGGTTTCAAATTGGATCAACCTTTCGACTAATGCACTTGTAAATTGGCCATCATGCATCATGCCCCTATTGGCATCGTTGACACAGTGCCAACATCCTATCTTGATCAGGGTTCTACCTCTGCTATTGCTAGTGATCCGCCCACACTGATCTCATCCTTGTATCAAAAGTTGGCACAAGATACTATGGCGTCCCACAAAAAGATATAACTTAAGCTCACATGTTTGACTCAAAAAATATGTTTAGATGTAGAGGAGGTTGCTCACTAAGCTTGGGCATCTTAAAAAAGGCTTTTGTGGCGCACTTTTTATTCGTTTTTGTATAGAAATTGTGTTCACGAACTTGTTGCTTTCATTTCACCTTGTGCCTTGCACTAGTAGAAAAAGGCCCATCTATCCCGGTTCATAAGGGCCCTCTATCCTGGTTTTGGAACCGGGACTAAAAGGTCGTTACTAATGCCCTTGGCTTTTAGTCCCGGTTCTTACACGAACCGGGACAGATGGGACTCCACGTGGCCACTGCAGCCAGCCCAGGCAGTGGGGCTTTGGTCCCGGTTGGTGACACCAACTGGGACCAAAAGGCATCCACGCGTGAGCAGCTGGCTGGAGCTGAGTTTTTTTGGAAGGGGCTGGTTTAGGGGTTTTGGGGGTTAATTTAGGTTGTTATTAGCTAGCTAATAGAGAGAAGTCTCCTATCTTATATCTCCGTGCTTGGTTTACCAACGCTACTGCTATGCCTAAACATGGCTTAGATTGAAGTGAAGGCAACATGTGGTGCATGTCGAAAGTAATACTAATCCTAACTGGATCAAGTTTGGATTGTGCTACTTTCGACATGCACCACATGCATGTTGCCTTCACTTCAATCCAATCCATGTTCATTTCACCCGCTGATATATAATAACTCTTCATTCTTGCATCATGCATCATCATATATAATAACAAGTCTACTAATCATCATCATACAACTTCTACTCGTTATTAATAACAAGTCATACGATCATCATCCTCATAGTCATCGAACCAACCCTACTTAATTGTTCTTAGCACATGATCATCAGTATTAGGTAGGATCTAAATACCCTCTTTAAGGTAAAATAGCATAAAACAATATAGACACTGACTCTCCATTATGGAGAATGGAGATCATCCTGTCTCCAATTCTTGCGCTTCGCTTCCTTTTGCTTCCAAGAACCTCCTTACGACTGTCCATACATTTTTTCCATCCTTTGATTTGCATGTCTCCATTCCTTTTAGAAATATGGTATGGACAGTTGAGATTCATAGGATGACCTGGCTGTATGTTCAAAACATTAAGCCTACCTTTCTGATGCATCAAATGAGGCACACACTTCTCTGGGATTATCTGTTGAAAAACATAGTAATAACTTCATAGTTAGCAATAATGTACTAGTTTTAGAAGTATGCAAAAGATGCACGGATGTGTTAATAGTAAAAAATCTTACCAGGGTATCTCCATGGTAGTTACCGTAGTTCAACACGTGCACTAGTGGCACGTATTGACCATAATGTTGAGGAGTTTGATTGTAGATATTGTAATTCTCAGTGTTAGTACAAAATCCAACCAGATGATTTTTCTCCTGATAAGTTAATTCGGAGCCATCAGTGTAGTGGTTTTTGTCTACCATCTCCCGCACATTCTTTGAAGAATGAAAATAAGCTGTCAATGGAAATAAGTTGTCAACTGTTTTGAAATAAACAATATAAATTAGCTAATAACTATGTTTGAGAAACTCACATAGTGGTAGAATTAGAGGCGTATCAACAAGGACCCAAATGTCCATATTGTCTTGCTCGATTTCAGGATCACTAAGATCCATGGTGACAAGCATACCCTCATCAAAACCATACATCTTGCAAAGTGCTTCCCATTTTTTGCAACCAAAATGGGTTATGCTCTCAGAATTGTACAGCTTTACTTCAAAATCCACATCATGATGAGTCCTTAGGTGAATTTTCTTTGTTTCGAAACTTTCATGGTATTCAAAATCCATCCTCTCCAAGACATAGCATCTTGCATGACATGGGATAAGCTACTCGAATTGTAAAAGATGAAAATTACACGTTGAAATAGTTGTAGTCGTGCTTAATTATGAAAAAACACTTGTCGTCGTTGCATACCATTTCAACATCGAAGGTATCCTCAAGCTTAATGCTGAAGCGCCAATCATCGTCCAGGTGAGGCCTATCGCACAGACCTCGATCGTCGTGGCACCAGTTGCACTCCTCCGGGAGACTTTCGTCGTCTGATGACGATATTTCCTATGTTCATAATTCAAAGACTGAACTTGTACAATTAAATATATTTACTACAAAAACTAAATTAGATCATTATTATTCATCACGGGTTGACTATCGGTCTGTCGAGTCTTTTCTTGAAAACTCTCAACTCACATGGTGTATATATTCGACTCTTGGTGATGGTCGCTCCTCACTTCGTCCCCGAGCGCATTACACCAAAATGTCTAGCACACGGGAATGAAGGAGAAGCGACCCCCACGACAATAGTCGGGATTCTTCGTCCTCTCATATATATATGGTGGAACTCTCCCTCACTGATTCCTCTCTAACATTTGCGACCGTCGGTGATGGTCGTTACTCCTTCTTCCCCTAGTGCATAACAAAGGTCTAGCACCCGGAGAAGAAGGAGAAACGACCCCCACGACAATAGTCGGGATTCTTCGTCCTCTCATATATATATATATATATATATATATATATATATATATATATATATAGGAAAATGGTTGTGTACTCCTGGGAGTACGTACTCCCGCTTCTCATATATCATAGATGAATCTTTTATACCACTTTACTATTTTTAATATACTTCATTAGTAATTATTAGATACCCCAAAATGAGTTCCATGAAAAAATTCATGTGAGTCTACATATTTTTAAATGTTTACGTATATACTGATGTGTTTGTACGTGAAAAAAGTATATTACAAAAAGTACATCGCAGATGATATTTTTTTAATAAAACTCGTATTGTGGTATCTTAAAATATTTAATGAAGTATATTGAGAATAATAAAGAGATATAATTAATGCATATATGAGGTATATTGAGAATGGGAGTATATACTCCCAGGAGTACAGAAGAGGAGTCCTATATATATATATATATATATATATATATATATATATATATATATATATATATATATATATATATATATATATATATATATATATATATATATATGGTGGAACTCTCCCTCATAGATTCCTCTCTGACATTTGCGATCGTCGGTGATGGTCGTTACTCCTTCTTCCCCTAGTGCATAACAAAGGTCTAGCACCTGGAAAAGAAGGAGAAACGACCCCAACGACAATAGTCGGGCTTCTTCGTCCTCTCATATATGGTGGAGACTCAACAGACTTAAAGTCAATCCGAAATATCGTTTAATTATCTTTCTAAAAAAGGATTTGGCTGGTCTAACCTCGAGGTCGGAGGGGGTCGGTGACAGGGACGATGGCGGGGATGATGGAGGGGGGCTCCTAGATTTCTGCGAAAACAAAAACCCTATAAGCTATCAGCTAATCATATGCATACGCCTTGCATAGTGCTCTCCAATTTTAGCATCCAAAGTAGGAGTAGTTTTCCAATTTGAGCATTTAATAAGCAAAATCAAATCGCAAAACAAAGTAGTATTCAAATTAGGATGCATTCAATTATAAGCAAAACTACATCATCCCTTGCGTCCATACATCGTCGAATATTATCACTAATACACCTCGAATACTATCATACATATAACATCGCTAGTACAGCTAGAACCGTAGCGCCCGACGGGTATCGGCACGGGTGGTGGACACCCAAAGAGAAGGAACCATCACAGGATCGCTCCAGTGAGATCCCTGAAGAACCTGCCAGGTATTGTCGAACCTGCCCTCCAACGCAACCATGTAGCGACGGACGTGCTCGTCCTCCTCGCTGACATGGTGACGTACCACCTCCGCGGTGTCCGGAAGCCTCGACACCGTCACTGGCCCATGCGACCGCCACCAAACAAGGATCGGGTCAACGACGGGCTGGCTCCTCACCAACCTACGCCCCCCGGAAGGTAGCACCTCCCAAAACTAGCCCGGCGGAGCCCAGTCCCGGACATGGCCCCTCTGATCAAGCCGGCCTTCTCCGCCGAGTCGACGACGAGGATGCGGGATAGGCATCATCGACGTTAATGGAGGAATAATTGCTTTAACTAAAAAATAAACTAGTTCTATTAATTTTCTTGTTAAAAATAAACTACTTCTATAGTAAAATAAACTAGTTTTATTAAATCAAGTAGTTCAACTACTAAGCACTTATTATAAATTGAATAAAGTAGTACTTACTAAAAATAAACTACTTCTATATATAGTAAAATAAAGTAGTTTTATTAAACCAACTAGTTTAACTACTAATTAATTAAGCACTTACTATAAATAAAGTAGTTTTATTAAATCAACTAGTTCAACTACTAATTAAGCATTTACTATAAATAAACTAGTTTAACTAGTTCAACTACTAATTAATCACCTCCGCGGTGTCCGGAAAAAGAAAAAAAAGAGGAGAAGAAGAAAAGATTAATAGAGGAGAAGATCGAAGAAAAAAAGAAGAAGAAAAAGAGGAGAAGAAGAAAGGAATAGAGGAGAAGAAGAAAAAATAGAAAACTTACTATTTCTTCTTCTTCTCCTCCTTTTTCCACTTCTTCCTCTCCTCTTATTCTCCTTCTTCTTCTCCTTCTTCCTCTCCTGCTTCTTTTTTTTCTTCTTCTTCTTCCTTCTTTCCTTCTTCATCTTTTCTTCCTTTTCCTTATTTTACTTTTTCCTCTACACTAACTTAAAATGCACTAAACTAAAATCGATATCTACTAACAATCTAAATAAAAAATTAATACATATATGAAAAAATGGGGGCTCACATCAGGGGCGGCCGGCGAGGGCGACGGCGGAGGGCGACAACGATGG